>NC_056683.1:125972282-126272282 GCF_018350215.1 Panthera leo
TGTTTATTTTCCAAACGTTTGGGATTTTCCAACCATTTTTCCGTTATGCATCCTTTTTAATTTCTTTGTGGTATGAGAACATGATTATATGATTTCTATACTTCCAAATTTGTTACAGTAAGTTTTGTGCCCAGAATTCAGCCTATCTTGGTGACAGTTGAATGTGGGTTTGAGAAGAATGTATCTTTGCTGTTTTGGATGGAGTCTACTATAAATATTAACTAGGTAAATTTGATTAACAGTTTTGTTCAAGCCAACTATATTCTTATTGATTTTTTGCCTGTTTGATCTATCATTTATTGATGGTAATGATTACTGGTCGTAACTAAGAGAATGGGTTTGCATATTTTTCTTTTCAATTTTATCAATTTTTACTTCATGTATTTAGATGGGTAAGAGAAGATACATTTGGCATTGCTATACCTGACAATTTTACTTACTTTAAAGTATGCCTTGTCTGAAATTAATATGGTTACTCCATCTTTATTTTGACTTGCGTTAGTATGGTCTATCTTTTTCCACCTCTTTCTCTACTTTTTAATCTATCAGCGTCTGTATATTTAAACTGTGTTTTTTATAGACAACATACAGTTTGGGCTTGTTCTTTCAATGTACTCTGACATCTCTGTTTCCCAATTTGTATATTATACTACATTAAAAATGATTATCAATCGATCTGGATTAATGTCAATAATATGTTTAACTGTTTCATATTCATTGCCAGAAAATCCTTCTCCTGCTTGCTCTGGTTTTAATTAAGCAGTTCTTATTATTCCATTTTATCTCCTTTTTCAGCATATTAATTGCTACTTCTTTAAAAAATTAATAATTTCCCTAGAGCTTATATAAGATTACTAATATACATTTTTACTAACCTAAGTCCACTTGTAAGTGATCTTATTCTGCTTTGTGTGCAGTACAGGTGTCTTATATGGGAGTATTCCAATTCCTCCCTCCTATTCCTGTGACATTCATATCATTTATTTTAGTTAATCATATACCGTAATCATCCAGTACATTGTCACTGTTATCACTTTAAACAAAGTTATATTTCAGATCAGTTAATGATTAGAAAAATAGAAGGTCTTGTTTTACTTTTGTTTATTTTTCTGAAGCCCTTCCTTTTAATGTAGAAATGAGTTTCTGATATATATTATTTTTCTTCTGCCTGAAGAATATCTTCTAATTTCTTGTAGGGTAGGTATGCTGGTGATAGATTCATTTTTTGTTTGTTTGAGAAAGTCTTTTTTAAATTAAAAAAAAAAGTAATGTTTATTTATTTTTGACAGAGAGAGAGAGAGAGACAGAGCATGAGCGGGGGAGGGGCAGAGAGAGAGAGAGAGAGGGAGGGAGGGAGACACAGAATCCGAAGCAGGCTCCAGGCTCTGAGCTGTCAGCACAGAGGCCGCGCGGGGCTCGATCTCACCAACTTTGAGATTATGACCTGAGCCAAAGTCAGATGCTTAACCAACTGAGCCACCCAGGCGCCCCTAGGAAGTCTTTACTTCTCCTTCAATTTTGAAAGATAATTTTGTTGGTTGTAGACATGAGTGGAGAGAAGAGGCTAGAATATGCTACAGATTTAAAACTTTTAAACTCTTCTTGACATTTTTTGAGGGGTGTGCAGATTTGTATATCAACTTAGTCTTTTCCTGAAAGACTATGGAACATGCACATTAAAAATATACTCATAGAAAACACAGAAAAAATATCAAGAAAGTCAATGAAAATGAAAAAGAGTAAAACATAGCCTTGAAATATTCCCTATCAATAGTTCAAATAAGCATTTCTAATATAATCAGTTGTGATTCTGAGTACTACTTTTTAACTTTTAAACTTTTGAAATATCATATACCCACATTCTTCAGATAATAGTCTACTGTGTTTGTTTAATTATTCATCTTTACTATCTATATAAATGTTATTATTTTTTAGAATTATTTGAAAATATATTGCAGATCTTATGCCTTTTTACCCCTAGATACTTCAGTATGTATTTCCTAAAAACAAGAACAGCATCATCTATCTCCACAACACTTATCACTACTAGGATATGAACATGGATGATATTGTTACATAATCCATAGAGTTAATCATTTTTCATAACCTAGAGATCAGCCCATGACTGTTTTGCATTTTATTTCTTAGTCTTCAGTCTTCTTTAATCTGGAACAGCCCATCAGTCTTTCTGTGTCTTTTATGATCTTGGCAGTTAAAAGAGTACAGTCTACTTATTTTGTGGAATGCTTCTTCTCTATTTATGTCTGTCTATTATTGTGTCCCTTCCAGCGCATCCTGTTAACTGGCACATGGTATTGTTTTACTCTACTTTTGCTGATGTTAACATTGATCCCTTGGTTAAAACTGTGTCTACGAAGCTTCTCTAGCGTATATTTTCTCTTTGTAAAAATAATAAGCACTTTTTTGGGGAAGATACCCCGAAACATTTAATTCTTCAGCATTTCCTTCTACTCTACTCTTCCCACCACTCTCCACCCCCCGTCCAACCCCGTCCAAGTTTCAACATCTTTGCCTGGTTATGGCTTAATCTTTCTTTAGGGAAAAAAATGTCTTCTTCGAACCTTTGGCTAAGTTATACTCCCCTGTTAATAATAGCAGCGGTATCTCAGACTCTAGCTCCAGCATTGCTGATTTTGCAGGAGCAATAGAGAAATAGATCACTTTCATAAGATGTGGATGGCAAGATCCAGAAGAATGTGCTGGATTTTGTGATATGCTTGTCTCCTCCAATCTCTCAGAGGAATCATACACACACACACACACACACACACACACACACATAACATATATATGTACATATACACACACACACATATATATATACATATATATTTTTTTCCTACTTAAATGGCCATGGCCATTTAAGTAGGAAAAAACAAAGACTGCCCTAAAAGTCGAAGGGCCTGCAAGTGAGGTTGTGGATTTAGAGAGAACAACATGCTTTGTGATGTGAGACCCAATTCACTATCGTGTTTCATCCGTGTGATGAGCAGCATCTGGTACTTGACCTCTAATAAGCCTTGACAGGGTCAGGGCTCTGGGGTTGAGTACAGAGAGCTACCCCCATACAAGGCACACATTGTGGAGAACCTTGAATTTCTGAGGGAAGGTTGGAGATTGAGAGAGTTAGTAAATACTGGGTTATTATTTGTGCTTTGACTCCCTGAGTTTGACCAAAATTAGACAGAATCGGACTCTGTCAGAACCAAATTCAATTTCTTTATGCTGTCCACAGGGGAAGGTGGAGTCCTTAGTCATTGTTCTTATAAGTACATTTTGTGTATCTTCAGAGAAGCTTGGAAGCAATGGAAGAACAATTCTGGGAACACCTGACCCACCAGCCCCGCCAGACACAGAAGGCCTTAGTTATGAAGAGAATATGTGGAGAAAAAGACCATTCTATCCCTTGAAGTTAAATGACTTGTTCCTGTCTTTATGAGGCCAAAGTTGGACCTCTGAATCTCAGAAAATACACTCTCACCAGAGTTCAGAGATTATAATGCACTGCTAAGGACATAACAGCAACTCAATTAGTGTGCATACAATCAAAGGAAATGATGTGTTGGAATGCAATGGAAAGTTATGATGAAACTTCCATATACTAATATACATACATCATATAGCAAAACATCATTAAAGAATATGTGTTCTGTATAAAAATTCAAAAGTGTTTTTCTCAAGCCACTGTTTGTTTTTATTTTTTTGGTAATTATGAAACTAGACTTTATCTCTTTGCCTTTTTTTTTAAATTCAAAATTTAGAGCTAAAATTAAGGTTTATCCCAGGGGATATACTAATGCATAAGGCTATAATTCTGTGTGTAAAGTTTGCTCCTGACTTCCTTATTCTTCTATTATTTTCTGATTTATATGGCTCTTAGGTTTTATAAATTTATAGACATAGATAAAGATATATATATATATATATATATATATATATATATATATCCGAAATTTTCTTTTGTAAAAACATGTCCCATACAATAATATTTTTCCCTTAAGTCATGGTGTGCTCTCTGTTAGATTACTGAATAGGTGTTGTCTGGGATGATGGTGTCTGAAAATTTAAAAAACAATGCTTGAGGGGCGCCTGGGTGGCTCAGTTGGTTGAGCATCCGGCTTTGGCTAAGGTCGTGATCTCACGGTTCCTGAGTTTGAGCCCCGCGTCAGGCTCTGTGCTGACAACTCGAAGCCTGGAGCTTGCTTCAGTTTCTGTGTCTCCCTCTCTCCCTGCTCCTCCCTTGCTCACACTCTGTCTCTCTCTCAAAAATAAATAAATATTAAATTTTTTTTAAAATAATGCTTGATATGTGAAGGGTGGAAGATGTATGTCTCAATTACTAGATTATAAATAGATGCAGTGGCACCTGCCTGGCTCAGTCGGTTAAGTGTCTGACTTTGGCTCAGGTCATGATCTCATGGTTCATGGGATCAAGCCCCACGTCAGGCTCTGTGCTGATAGCTCAGAGCCTGGAGCTCTGCCCCTCCCCTACTCACACTCTTTCTCTCTCTCAAAAGTAAACATTAAAAAAAATTAAAAAATAGATGCAGACACCTAAATTAATGATGTTAATATCTATAAAATATTTCATTTTCAATATTTTATATATATCCTATATATATATGTGTGTGTATATATATGTGTATATAGATAGATAGATAGATATACATATACTTAAATTGACCCCAAATATTGTTTACTGATGATCTCATTGGAAAAATACTGAAAAGGTTTTATCCATACATTCAGGAACATATCTTTGATTCTTTGTATTATGTACGTTTTTTATACTCTACTTTAAATTGATTGCAGAATACAATAAATAAAGACTTCTAAAAGAAATACTAACATTTATTTACCGACTTGGTAGCGGTATACAGTGTCATAATGGATATTACAGTTTAATGTCATATCACAAGTTACTTAAACATTTAAGGTGGCAGTATATTATTCTTGAACAATACATTATGTTAAGTTTACGTGAATAAAGTCATGTTGCATCGGACTGGGCTGAAAATCTAGTTTAAAGATCACATATATTCCCTCAGTAAATACACTGTTTTCGGTTCATGGTAGTGAGGTGGAGATATGGCCAACATTAAAGGATCAACATCTGGTTCCTATGCATTTGTACGGTTTTATTTCTAATTTTAGTATATGTGCTGCTGAAGCGAGCACTGTACGGTTTTATTTCTAAATGATATAAATGATTTAAATTTTTTATTTATTACACACTTGTGTCTATATATCCTGTAAAAAATTTTGCAGTCGCTATTACAGACAGGGGTCATGACTGGCTTCTTTTTCGTTTCTCTTTCCCTCTCCTCTTCCTCCTTCCTTCCCTTCTCCCCATTCTTTCCTTCTTTCCTTCCCTTTTAATGTCCATGCGACCGTTGCCAATATTGTTACTAGAGCCTTATTTGCAATGATTCAATAGTTAAGTCTCTTTCTCATATTTTCTTCTTTTTTGCAGCAGTAACATCAGGCCGGTGAAAATGAAATGTTACAGTTGACAGTGTTTAATATTATTTGTTCCTATCACTGTTAACACTTCTATTATTATCAAAACGTTTAGATCAGCACTGTCAGTTCCAAAGGACCTGCTGACATACCAAGGGAAACTTTGATAAACAGTTCTGCTGTATTTTTTTTCTATATTCTTCATAGTCCTTGCTTGAAAATCATTTCTTACCCTCAGGATATTTATTTTGAGGAAAAAATCTAAAAATCTTGTTTTTTTTTAGAAGCTCATCAATTTCTGCTTCTTGTTTCTCACTTGCAGTTTTAATCCTCTGTTTCTAACCTCATAATTGGTTGCTTGGAGGTGATTAAGATGTCACAAATACAGGATTATTGTAATTCAGGGCAGGGAATAAGCCATAGATGATCTTAGAAGGAACAAAGATGTCATTTTCATGTAAATATATCAACTATTTCAAAGTGAGAACAGGGAATGAAAGACACAAATATGAGATCTAATAATACCGATTATGAAAGAAGTGGCAAAAGATCAAAATTTCACATGAAACATTAATAGCTCTGAAAAATTTATATATACACTTCATATTTTTTCACATTCTACAGTCCTTTCAATATACATGTATGGGTTTGCAGATGTAAAGCTTGTGTGTATCTGTATTCTGTCCTCAGTCCAAATGCCTAACTGAATGCTCTCAGTGACTTTAAACAAAGAAGACCAATTTCTTATTTGGTTTGTAGAAACCAACATCATTTCATACTCGTACTTTCCATCTTCCATTGTATTGAAAGGACTGGCATCTCAAAGCAGTAGACTTCTCGTGAAGTTGTATATCCTACAAATTACATATTTGATGGGAGATTCTATTAATTGATTTTTTTCTAAGTAATTTAAGTCTGAGGAATTATTGAGCAGGTTATTAATACTTTCTGAAAGCCTCCTTCTACCTCTTACTGGGCACACTGGAAGGTGTTTCCCAGGATGAAGCACAGAGTCGATTTTCACTTAATACTTGTCAAGTTGTAATAGAGAACAGATGCTCTTACGTCTGAAGAAACATGCCGCCTTGACAAATTTTGAATGGTCTCAAAGAGGAATTTTGTTTTCCCCCCTTCATGCCACACCATTTTATAGCTTAACTGGTGAGCACACAGCTCCATCTTGGGGCAAGGTCAGAAGGAAACATTGCCTGAGAGTCTCTTGGTATTTGGGCCACATAGCTATCATGTTTGAGCATAGTCAGCCAGCTTCCTGCACCAACAGCACTGAGCTGTTTGTGGAATCAACTTCAGGAGCTAATGACCACAAGTATTTCCAGATAATTCATTTTCGGGGATTTCTTAGGGTCATTGGTGACATCATCATTACCAATTTCAAAGGACACTGTTCAGGAATCTTAGACCCTTAGACCTCATAATTAGCCAATCGTTTCCTGCTATTGTCCTATTTGGGGGATGTTTCTCTCCTCTGGTTTTCTAAGTGTTTTTTTTTTTTCCTTGCAAGTCTAATTTGTGCATCATATTGTCAGCTATCCCTCAAATGATCTCTATTTAACTCTTTTCTCTTTTCCTTCTTCACCCTTGTTTATACAAATATGTCCACACTCATACCTTTACATACATGTTCTACTTTAATGACCACTGAATAGACACATAAAGCTCTTTATGTTTTCCTGATTTGCCCAGTATAATTGTGATCTACTAAATTTTACTGGGATATCATATAGGCTACTCACAGGTAATATGTCCCAAATTCTTTATTTCCTACTAAACCATATCTACCTTTTTTCCCCCTACTTTGGAATCTAAATATCCTCCTCCTTTTACTTTGTGCCCCAGCCTTAATAATCCCAACTAATGATAAATCCTGCCCATCCTAGTCCGTCTGATAGCCTCAAACCTGTCCTTTCTCTTCACCGCCATAACCGCAGTTGTGTTCTTAGGTGGGGCTATCTGGAACACTGCAACAGTTTTCTAATAGCCATTTCCCAATATTTAACCCATCCTTTCAGCTTCAGAGCTACTATTTCAAAGAGGCAAGTTCCTTATATCATCGTCCTGCTTGAATTCTTTAAAGTCTTTTCCCATCTCTGTTAGGGATGAGCTGATTGAGTAATTAATGTTACAGAGGTAGACAACTTGTCTCCAAATGCTGGCTTCTTTACTTACTAGCTGGTGAATTTTGTCAATTTATTTATTCTCTCTGTGCCTCATTTTCCTAATCTGTAAAATGGTATTAATATTGGACTGGGAGGAAAACAATGATTTCATTTCTATAAATCTGTAGCACAGATGTTGGCACATGGTAAGTACAAGACAAATACTCATCGTAACATTATCCGTTGCCATCACCATCATTAATGTCATCATTCTAATCATTAGAGGGAAAAGACAATGGCATGACATTCAAGTCTTTTCATATCTACCCTTTTAACCCTTTGAGCCTCACACTCTGAGAGTTGCCCATAAATGACTTTGAAGGCATTTTTCTGTTCAAATAGGATGTCTACTCTCCCTGCTAGTCTTCCTGTCATAGCGTCCCCTTATCTGCCTATAAAAACTATAGTTTATCCTCTGAGTTATTCGTCTTCGTGAAACCTTTCCTCGAACACATAGGCAGTCAGGGCTTCTCTTTTCACTCTCCAAACTACCCTATGCATATTTCCAATAGTGAATCGTTTGATTCTTATTTATTTCCTCTCTTTCCCAGAAGGCTGTGAGGATGTTGGAGGGCAAGAATTCAGTTTTGTTCACATCTCTGGTGCTTTGTAGAGTGTCTGGAATATCATAGACACTTAAAAAGATTTTTAAATACGTGGTATATACTCACTAGTTTCACCTTATGAATTGACGATTTGAAATAAGCATGTTTTTGCTTGAGCAGAGAAGCCAGGTGGTCTTTAGAGGGAGGCTTGATTGAATATATACTTTCTAAAATGCTTTCTTTCTTCTGTTATAGTCATGCTGTACAAATCCCTTCCTTTATAACTCACATTTGTTCCGTTATCAAATGTAGATTCTAGCTCAAAAATGCCTTGGGAATCTAGCCTTTTTTTCTCCATCCCAACTCATCAGTTCTTGCTTAGCTGCTAGTTTTATGTTCCCCAAAAGAAATGTGACACAATCCTTCCTCTGCTTAAAGGTTCTTTAGAACAAGTGAAAATACACACTATCTAGTTCTGAATGCAAAGCACTCTATCTCTGGAAACTTTCTTCAGTCTTATTTTCCATCATTACCCTAAACTACACTGAACTCTTTGTGGCTTACATCACTGGATAAAGTCTTTTACTCATCTGCACCTTTGTATACACTTTTACATTTGCCTGAAATCCCCAACAATAGTTGTCCTCCAATCTCCAGTTCAAACAGCACTTCATTCCTTCTCTCATTCATTCACTCATTCCTTTGTGTTGGTATACCTCTCCATTTCTCTCCCCACCACCACACCCTATCCTTATTTTTCATTCTTAATTCCTCTTTATGCACCCTTTCTTTCCCATATTTTCGACCATATTTTTTTTTCCTATTGGATCTTTCCTGGCAGCATAAAAATACACCTATCTCATGATGAGTGGATAAAAAAGATGTGGTATATATATACAATGGAGTATTACTCAGCAATCAAAAAGAATGAAATCTTGCCATTTGCAGCTATGTGGATGGAACTAGAGGGTATTATGTTAAGTGAAATTAGTCAGAGAAGGACAAGTATAATATGACCTCACTCATATGAGGACTTCAAGAGACAAAACAGTTGAACAGAAGGGAAGGGAAGTAAAAATAATATAAAAACAGGAAGGGGAACAAAACATAAGAGACTCTTGAATATAGAGAACAAACAGAGGGTTGCTGGAGGGGTTGTGGGGGGGAGGGATGGGCTAAATGGGTAAGGGGCACTAAGGAAGACACTGGTTGGGATGAGCACTGAGGGATGAATCACTGGAATTTATTCCTGAAATTATTGTTGCACTATATGCTAACTAACTTGGATGTAAATAAAAAAGTAAATAAAAACTTAAAAAAAATACACCTATCTCCCACATCAATAAGGAAACAAACAAAAATTCTAAACCAAATTCTTTCTACCCTACAACTTTAAGCCATCAACATCTATGTCTTTTTAAATGTTTATTTATTTATTTTTGAGAGAGAGAGAGAGAGAGAGAGAGAGAGAGAGAAAGCACACATGCAACTTGGGGAAGGACAGAGAGAGAGGGAGACAGAGAATCCCAAGCAGGCTCCACTCTGTCGGCACAGAGTGTGATTCAGGACTTGAGTCCATGAACAATGAGATCATGACCTGAGCCAAAATCAAGAGTCGAATGCTTAACTGACTGAGCCACCCAGGCACCCCTCTTTTTACTGCTTTGTTTCTTAATGTTGGTCTACCCTCAAATTCTCCCTTTACCTCATCCTACCTAAGTTTGAGGAACCTGTGAAAAAAGCTACCCATCTTTTCACTAAAGCAGTTTTCATCAAGACTGCCAAAATGTCTTTATTGCCAATACAATGGTTACTTGATCTTTAAAAAAAAAAATTCACTGAATTTAATAGTATTGTTTTGCATTTCCTTGAACCATTCTCTCTTCTTCTTGACTTCAGGGATTCAAGCTTCTCTTGGCTCTCTAACTATATTTTCTTATTTTCTTTTATGGAATCATATTCTTACCTTCTCTCATGTTACATACTTGTTCCATTTTAACTCACCTAGGTACAAAGATATTTATAGCGGATTTGTAACAGATTTCAAAATCTTATCTCCTGAAATAATTTTAAAAGTATCTCTTGGGTTTCTACCTGCAAAGGTCAAAGTACTTAAAGTTTAACATGACTGGAACAGGTCTAAATATCCTTTTCACCCATGTTTTCTCCTTTTCTTCCACTCTATATATTGGTGATTGATCTCCTTATTCATTCTTCCTCTCAAGAGACAACTTGGAATTCAGTCTGTATTTCTATCATTCTCAATTCCCATATCCTGAATATTCTATTTGTGGGATATTGGCCATTTATCCCCATCTCCTCTCTTTCTTTCAACCTGAGTGTCGACTCTCATCTTTCTTTCCTGGTAGATATCAACAGTTCTTTAACTCATTTACTTGTCGCCAATCTTCTTTTCACTTCATTCATTCTATAGTCAGAGGACAATTCTCTTTCAAAAATCACTTCGCCCTTCTCCTGCCAAAAATTCTTCTGCACCATAGTCTTGCTTTTATGCTTCAAAATCATATTTTTCTAACAGTAATGGTTGTCGCATGCACCCTTCTGTGTTGTTCACCTTTCTACACCTTCTCTATGCCAAGTGCTTCTTTTGTGTTGCTCTCATCTATGACCTGGCCCACTCCATCTCATAATTCTACTTTCCTTCATTTGGCCTTCAGTAACAAGCTCCATGTGATAGCTGGATAGCTTCCATCCAACAGCTTCTGGTCTACAGCATAATAGATTTGAGCCAAGTTTCTTCTTGGTAGCATCTGTGCAAATGTTGAGGGTCACTCTATGTGAATTAATTTTGTTCCTATGCCCATCCCCTGAGTCAACTGGCATACTGGGCTGCTGGAATTACAAGTCTGGGTAATACTCATTGTTGAGGAGGCACTGTGGCAAGGAAGGTCCCATGCAGTGACTGGTTTGGCCTAAGACACTGTATTTGACTGTTGAGTTTAGGGTGGAGTACTACTTGGGTCATGGATGGATAGGGCAGAAGAGGTGGTCTTCAAGAGAAGTCAGGTGTTTTTATGAGGGGAAGTATAAATCTCTACACTTAATCCTATCCTTGACTGGTAAGACACAAATAACATTATGTTTGTGATGCTTTTCCTAACCTCTGACTTCTAGTTTAGGTTAGATAGTCCAAGTCTATGTCTCTACAGCAATCTGTGTTCAAATATATAACATGTTGTTATTAGTTATAAGCCATAAACTCCTAATGGAAGAGACCTGTTTACAGTCACTTTGGCCTAGTGCCTGTCATAAATTTTCCACTTAATAAGTGTTTGCTTTACTTAAAGATTGAAATAATAAATGAAAGCCATATTCTAGATCTTGGGTGAAACTTCAAAGTAGAAACCTTCTCCAGTTGTCTCAGAGTTACTTGTTCCACCCTATGTACAGTTTTTTAATGGGGTTTATCTATATGCATTTGTGTCCCTGGAAAGTATCTTATTAATCTTATTAATCTTTGAGCAAATATACTCTGCTCAATTATGTTTGGTGAACAAATGAATGAATATGTGAGTGAGTGAATAAATGAATGATGAATGGAGAGTAATTTACTTCCTCATCTCTTCTGTGCCTCATTAAACCCTACGGATTCAGACAGAGAAGATTAAGCAAGAATTCCATCATTGTGCAATTGAGAAACTAGAAGTGCTGGGAAAGCCAAATTACATTTGCCATGGAACTTTCTTTGTGACCTTAAGAATGACAGAATAGAATTTAGGTCTCTGACTCTACGTGCAGAGCTCATTTTGCCAAGTTGCATTGTCTGAATTCACGTCCAAGCATCTCAGTTTTCACTCAGACACTGGAACATTTGGGCTGTTTTATGTATGAGAATCAGGATACATAGTTGATTTCTTTAAAGGCTCTAACAGTTAGGGTCTCATAAAATTCCCTTTCCCGTCCTTTTATGTACCTTCACTTTAACGGTAGAAAGAGAATGTTATTTGCTAGACTCCGGATGGGACACATTTACTGTCTAATTAATTAGGTTTTAAGGTATATAAAAACTATTTTCTGTAGTTACTACTTCATTAAAAAGAGGCACAGCCACGTGCAATTTTTTTTTCTTTGTATAAATAGAAAGCACACAGAAAAATACACAAACATTTGTTTTCATTTAAATATCAACTCCCAAATCCTCCCTTTCCTCAAATTTTCACATGGTAAGAAATCATGACTGTTTCTGGTACACTTCCCGCCAGTTAGCACTGCTAATATTCCCAAACTCAAAGACCAGGAAGCAAACATATAGGCTTGCACAGAATAGACATTCAATAAAGATTTGCTGGACTCAGCTGAATATAATGTTAAAATCTCCCCATCCTTGCCTTTTTTTTTTCTTTTTAAACTCACTTTTAACGTCTTGTTTTTGTTTTTGTTTTCCTTTCCTTTTTAACCTCTTCTACTATTTGCTACTTTGTGGCCGTGGGCAAGAACTTCCTTAATTAATTTTCATCTGTTAAATGGGTTTTCTACACATATTGAGTATATAAGCTGTACAACACAGTGTGTTGAGTATTAGGGAAGAGCATTTAATGAGACAGATACGAATCTATATATTGCTCAATTAATAGATCAATCAAAATACAGAGATATAATGTCCATCCCCTAAGAAACTTACAGCCCACTGAGAAAGACTATGCTATTCTATATATTGAATAAATATACAGAGAAGTGTGAACTTTTTACAGGAATATTTAACAAGCGTGAAGTTTTATGGGAATAATCCGGTCTCTGGGTAAAAGAAAGCTTCCCTAAGATGTTGGTGAAGATGGTTACTTTTTCATGTTTTTTTGGACAAGAGCCTCAAATATAGCATTACGATCTTTTCTATAAAAGCTGAAAATATGGAAACTGGCTTTCTAAATATGTCTGGATTTGACCAAGAAGAACCATTTCGTTTTAGTTTTATTTGAACTTCTGAGTATTTTCTCCAATGTGCATGTGCTCCAACAACTCATATTTAGACTTTTATTTAGGGGCTTACGGTGCTCATATAAAGCAAATAGTTAAATGATACTTCGCAATCAGTAGTTTACATTGCATAATTTCTGCTCATTTACAATTCAATTTCCTAGGAAACTATAATTTTAATGATGTGGAGTGTACAAAGAAACATCTGTTGCCTCCCATCTTTTTTTCTGGAGGAGCCCTACATTTTAAGTCTGTATATTTTAGATATTTCTCAAATCTCAGAGGCCTTTTGAGATAACCTTCACCACATTGTTGGTATTTTTCTAATATTTTCTAGAAAATTAGGATTGCCAATTCTTGTGATGTTTTTCAGGCTCTAAAGTTAACCTTTCCTGAATTTGTAATTTGTGCTTCTTAAAAATATTTATTTGGAAATAATTACATACTCATATACTTACAGAGAGGTTGTCTGTACCTTCCATCCAGTCTCTGTCAACGGTTTCATCTTATGGTACTATACTAAAATATCAAAACCAGGTAATTCATAGTAGCATAAGGGATACACACACACACACACACACACACACACACACACACACACATATATAATTATAATTATATACTGTGTCATTTTATCAAATGTGCCTGTTTGTGCAATCACCACCCCAATCAAAATACAGAGTTATTCCACCACCACAAAGATCTTTGTCTTCCTTCCCCTTTATGGTCAGAGCTTTCAAAATTTCTCCCATTATCCTCCAACTCTGGCAACTGCTAATCTGTTTTCCATCCTATAATTTTGTTTTTTCAATAAGATTATATAAATGAAATCATACGTTCCCTGGCATTATGATATTGGCTTTTTTCACTTAGCATAATACAAAGTGTTGTATGCATCAAAAATGTGTTCCTTCTTACTGCTGACCAGTATTCCATGGTGTATTTACTACAGTTTGTTTAATCATTTACCAGTTGAGGGACATTTTTGTTGCTTCCAGTTTGGGGCTATTAAAAATGAAATTGCTATGAACAACCATGCACAGGTGTCTGTGTGGCCATAAATTTTCATTTTACTGGGATAAACACAAAGACATTTCTTTTTTGCTAATATAAGCGTTTAGTGCTATAAATTATTCCCTCTGCCTACGTTAGCTGCACTCAACACATTTTGATATGCTTTGTTTTCATTTTCATTCAATTCAATGTATTTTCTTAACTTCTTTTGACTCATGGCTTATTTACAGGTGAGTAGTTTAGTAACAAGTGTTTGGGATTTTCCTTTCCTTTTTCTGTTATTGATTTCTGGTTTGATTTCACTGTGATCATGGAACATACTCTGAATAATTCATTTGTTTTGAATGTATTGAGGTTTTTCTTTTGGCCCAGGATATTGGTTTTCTTAGTATATATTCCAAAGATCCTTAATAAATGTTTTCTACTATTATTTGGTGGGATATTGTTTTTATCGTATCTATAAATGCCAATTAGATCTTGTTAATTTTTGAGGCCTTTCTGTTCTTCTATATCTTGCTGATGTTTATTTTTTTGGATCATTTTCTATCACTTGTTGAGAGGTGTTGAAGTCTCCAATTATAAGTGTTGATTTTTTTTTCCTTTCGACTCTATCAGTCTTTATTTCCCCTATATTTGCTTTTATTTATGAGTTATGATACATACACCTGTATGATTTTTATGTCTTGCAGAAGTCAATGTTTCTCTATATTCTTGGTAACTATTTGATCTGAAGTCAACTTTATCTGATAATATAGCCACTCTTGTTTTCTTTTGATTAATGTTAGCATGGTCTACTTTTTCTTTCCTTTTACTTTCAATCTACTCATATTGTTTTATTTTAACTAAGTTACTTTGACAGCATATAGTTTGGTCATTTTATTTTTAAATCTGCCAATCTTTGTCTCTTAAAGGTGTATTTAGGTCATTTATAATTAACCTAAGTTTTGTTATGTTAGGGCTTAAGTCTTCATTTTATATTTTGGTTTTTGTTTGTTCTCTACTTTTTTTTTAAATTTCTTGGTGATGTTTTTGCCTTTCTTTGAGTTAGTTGAGGCTTCTTTGGAAACATAAATAGATCATTTTTATCTGTAGTGTGTTTTTGACTTTATGTCTTCAAAAAATTTTTAGTGATTGCTCTTGATCAATGTCCACTGATGCTTACATTTAACCAGTTCAAATGAAATGTAGAAAATTTAACTTACTTTGTGCTGCTTTGCTCTTTCTCTTCTTTAATGTTTATTTAGTTTTTGAATGTTTATTTTTAAAGTGTTTATTTATTTTTAAATGTTTATTTATTTATTTTCACAGAGAGAGAGCGAGCACATGCATGCATGCAAGGAAGGGGGAGAGAGAGAATCTCTGTCAGCACAGAGCCCAATGTGGGGCTTGATCTCACGAACCTGCAAGATCATGACCTGAGTCGAAATCAAGAGTTAGACCCTAAACTGACTGAGCTACCCAGGTGCCCCTGCTCTTCCTTTTTATAATACAGTTGTCTTAAGTATTTCCTCTGCATACATGAACAACTGCATCAGATAATGTGATATATTTTTATGATTTTTGCTTAACATTATACACAACTGAAAAACCCTAGAAGAGAATGAGAATATATTGTATTTTTCCATCTTTTTACACAATGCATTGTTCTTCCTTCATGATGTTCCAAGTTTTCTTATTTAATTAAGCTTTTTATTTTACTTATTGCATTCTTTAGTTCTTTCCATTTGGTTTTTCTTTGTGTGTTCTATTTGCTGAGAGTTTTTATTTCTTTACTGATATTTTAATTTTTATTTGTTTCAGGTGTGCTTATAATTGCTTGTTGAAGAATTTGTAAGATGGCCACTTTAAAATCAGATGATTTTTTAAGTCGGATGACTTTAAAATCTCTAAAATCTCATTATCGATATTTATTGATTGTATTTTCTCACGTGAGTGGAGATTTTCTTATTTCTTGGTATAATGAGAGATTTTCTTTCTTTTTTTTTTATTTAAACCTGGGCACGTGGGGTCTTTTATTTTGAATATCTGGATCTTAATTAAATCTTTTGTTTTCACTGGCCTCCTCTGTTTTGCCTGGGGAAAAGAGGTGGTGACACTTTGTTACTGCCAGGTTGGTGTGGGAGTCCGGGTTCTCTATTCAACCTCAACTGACAACTGGTGGGCTTTGCTTAGAGACCCTAGCTATTGCTGGGGTGAGGGGAGTTTCCACCTTCTATCTGGGTCTCTGTTGCTATCATCCTGGCTTGGAGAAGTATCTCCTTCCTGCTCCCCATCTGGCCTCTATGTTTGGGGTCACTTTTGGTGCCAATTGGTAGTAAAAGTTTTGACTTTCCATTGGCTTCTTTGATATCCCCCCAGTGTGTAAAAGAAAGGTACCCTATTACCGTGGGAAGGAGCTTCTTACATTCCTTTGTAACCATGGGACAGGGGGTGACTCGTTACCGCTTAGCAAGGAATGCAGTCCTTATGTTAGTTTCCTATGGCCGCCATAGCAAAGCATCACAGAGTAGGCACCTTAAACAAAAACTTGTTTTCTCACAGTTCTGGAGGCGAGAAGTCTGAGATCAAGGTGTCAGCAGGGTTGTTTCTTCTGAGGCCTCTCTTCTTGGCTTGTAGATGGTTGCCTGCTCCCGTGTTTTTACCTAGTCTTCCTTATCTTTCTGCGTCTTTATCTCCCGTTCTTATAAGGCCGCCAGTTGTATTGGATTAAGCTCTACTCTAGGAAGTCATTCTAACTTAATTGCCATTTTAAAGGCTCTATGCACAAATACAAGCCCATTTTGAGCTACTGAGGGTTAGGGCTTCCACATACAAATTTGGGTGGACACAACTCAGCCCATAACACTTCCAGTGCCTCTTTTGTTACCACCCAGCATGGGCGTTAATATGCTTTATGCTAGTCTGGCTAGGGTTCACGTCTGGTCTTTCCATTTAGCCTTTTCTGATGGCATTGGGCCTGGGTGGGGGGCCACTGGTTTTTCTGCAGTATTTCATTAAGTAGAATTTTTATTGGATAACAGTTTTCTGTCCTGTTAGGCCTCTCCTGCTCCTTTGCTTAAGAGAATAAACTTCTCTTGGAATGCCTTTTTTGTCTGTACCTGTAGTTTTCTTTAGGTCGCCCACTTTTCCAATGCCAATTTTGGGACATTTGGAGCTCAAAGAAAACCCATAGAGCTCATTGCTATGTTTTCCTTCAGGGCCCATGGTCCCCGGTCAGTTTTCCTTCTTCCCTCCACCTTTCAGAGTCAGTCTGTGTTTGTTTTAAATGTAATGTCCAGAGTTTCTGGTTGTACTTAATGGAAATACTAGGAAAAATAATTCTATTCCATCTTTTCAGAAGTGGAACTATAGTAGAGTCCATTTAAGATCTTTTGAATGATAATTTTCTACTAAAGCTTTCATTTATAACTGAATCACTTGTTTATTTTATATTTTTCCATTGGAAAAGAATTACTTTGTTGGTTATTTTCTTTATACCATAAAATCTAAGTTTGTATAACTCACTTTAATTAATTTTAGTACCTTATTAGAGTTTCATTGGAGATCATTTATCTTGATAAAAATAAATATAACAAATTATAATGATTTTAAATAATCCAAAGTAGAGATAAGGGTATATTTTTTAAAAATTACTTATTTACACTATGTATTTTATCTCTTATAATTCTCATTATACACAAAGTTATCATAAGTATAAGAAGAAAAGTTCATTAGATAAATACTCTTTAGATGTTATGAGGAAAAGTTAGCATATGGAATATTTTGCTAGGCTCTCCTAGGTCAACTAGCTTTTAGCTAAACTTACAATGTTTGACTCTAATCATAGTCTGTCAGATCTCATTTTTAAATATTTGGCTTGTTTTCCACAAGTAAGTGTGCCATAATTATTTCCTTTGGAACGTACATTGCACCACATATATGGCTTCCTCCACTGATATATCCGATAACATCCCAAACAGTCCACGTGGGCCAATTCAAGATGACATCAACACCTGCAGTGGCATGAAAAATTTACCAAAGGAGAAGGAAAGCACCAGTTTTTCCCAGACTAAGCATCTTATGTTATATATATATATTGTTAAATATTCATACAACTCTAACGTTAACCAAGATTATTACAGAGTTTTTGCTGTGACCTCTTTCTGTACTCTTTAGTAGCTAATAATCCTAACCTGGGACCAGATTGCTTCTTCATCTTTTTTCATTCTTCCTTACCTCTTTTTCTATTTTTCTTTTCATTCCTTCTTCATCTTTTTTCCTTTCATCCTGCCCTGTGAAGGGGAGGTGATTCTGAAAAGTCCAGCTGCAGTGTCCTCTTCTTGACGATGAGAGGCCCTGGGAAGATATTTAGAGGGTGGGAGGAGAATGCTTTTGCGTTATTCTTATGATCCTCTCTCCCTGTGTTGCTGCAAAGTGTTTGTATCACTGTACTTAACAAGACAGCTCTGGTTGGTTGGGTTTGGGGGGCTTTCCCATACAGGTACTTTTGCTGGATTCCAGGAACTATTTCTTCCCTTTCCCTTCCCCTTTAAGATAAGGATGTCAAGCATTTCCCATTGTTGCTAGCCCCATTTCTTATTGCCTTCCCTTAAACCTATCCACAAAATAGCCTTTTAATAAAATGTCCTGGATTACCTATCAATCTCTTTAGTACTGATATCCAGTTTCCAAAGTAATTTTCAATGTGTTCTAGATATTTTATTTCTTATAAATTCATTTAAAGTACTTGTGCATTTCTCTCAATGTTCTGGAGAACATTGCATATAAAAAATATTGCTATTACAAATACAATTTCCAAACATGGTTCATAGCACAGACAGTTTCCTTGGCTTAATTCGGAGAACAGCATTTACTTTGGAACTCTGGAATCCAACATTTTCCTGATAAGGTTAGTCTATTAAAACCAATCTAGCATATTAAATATAACAAAGGCCGATGTCTAAATAAAAACAAACAAAGAATTTAGGGTATTATATTCTTCTTGCAGTGCCATTAGATTTCAGTTCCGTTTCTGGTAATCAGCCTTGTCTTCTACCAGGAAGAATTTCAAGGGTTTTAATAAATTGATCCACCTGTGTAATGAGTCTTTATTGACTTTGTTGGTTTGGCATGCTATGTCCTCTCTCTGTTTTAAGTTAATAATATCTTGTGTTTGGTAGTTAGCTGTGTGTCACTTGGCCTACACAGACGTCTTGGTAATTATTGCTCCAACATTTAATTTGTTTTGCTCTTTCTTTTCTCCAGAAATCCAAAGTTAGGCTGCAAATTGTGCTTCTGGGTGTCTTTAAGGCAGATCTGTTTTTGACCAGTCTTGTCTCAGTTTCCTACATAGCCAGCTGCTCAACTGTACTGCTATCATCCATCAACTCTGCATGTTGAAACTCACAAAAGCGAATTGCTTTTAGCATTGCTTCCAAACTGGTAGCTGGCTCACATCAAGTTGCTCTTTGTTGGCGATTTTGTACGCTAATATCCCATAGGTAAATGTCAATGAAATTGTTCAAGTAGCATTCTCATAGCTTTTTCTCTCCACTTCTTAAGCTCAAGAGAAGACTGGAAAATTTAAACCTCCAAAATGGTTAGTGCAAAGACAAATTCAGACATTGTTTTTGCTAGTGCAGAACAAGGCTTTGTAAAGAGTCTAGCTTCACGCCTTCTGAATATGTGTGAATAATGGAAGTCATTATTATTGAGTTTCCTTTATCACTATCATAGGTATCTATATGATATGGACGTCTCCTGCAGCTTTTCTCAGTCCCATACATAACCCTTTTGACCCTTGAGGAGACTCACAATATAACTTCTCATTACTTCAGTATTCCCCTTTTCTGTCATTATTGTCAGACTAGAGAGCAAAAATGATTGATACACAAGTAATTGAGAGTGATGAGGAGTATGAAATCATAAGGTAATGCAATGGTAGTGTCACACATTTTTGGAGGAAATGTATTTCAGTCATTATAATTATGGAAACAGATCCTGGAATTCCTCTACTCTTCAAAGGTAACAGCATCACCCTAATCGCTGGCGATTTGAGCAGCAATTGTAATTCACTTTATAAACGGCCAATAAATAAGTGTCTACAAGATATTTTGTGTAATGAATTCCACATTCAATATAATTATAAAACTAAAAAAAAACACGACAGAGGTGCTGAGATTGGAACCATGCACCCTCAAAGCACCAGTCTCCCAGAAACCTGTCTTGGGAAGCTTCCTGCCAGACTCATAGATAACTCAGAGTGGGCAATGTCAATGAAAGGGTGGAAGTCAGTTCTGGATGAGGCTGAACTCCCAACTCTCAGACTATGCCTTTCTCATTGGTACAGTGTCATGTTAAAACACATAACACTTTAGTAACAACAGTGTGCACATCTTCTTTTGATTTAGTGACAGATGTCTGTAATTGTTGCTTTTACATTGACAAACTCATGAAAAGGGAGATTTGGCTGAAGTATCTGGGAGAGGTGGAAAGACCAGGAATTAACTTACTAATAGGTGAGTAGAGACTAGGAGAGAAAAATCTATCTGGTGCCCATTGATGGATGCAGAAGGGATAGATTCTCCAAGGATTTTGAAAACAGAAGAAACTTCATCGGTCATCTTCCTGTACTTCAGTGTGTTGGCCTGAGAACTTCTGTGGGCAAATACTGAGTATGCATTTGCTCAATGGGGCAAATGAGCATTTTAATCACATTCATATAAATATCCCCTGGGTCTCTACTTTCCGATAGGCCCACAAGTAGTTAGGAAAGTGTCTACATACTAGACACTGTTCAGCGTGCTGGGGGGAAATGTTTCTTTCATCGTGGAATTTACATTCTAGTGACTGAGACACATAAAAAACAACGAAAGATATAGATTGGCTGTGACTGGTTGAATTCCAGGAAGAAAAACAAACAAAACCAAGGCAGAGAGAATAAGAGGATGCTTTGTTTGTTTGTTTGTTTGTGGTAGGGAAGAGAGGAAAAGATTTTCTGAGGATCTGACATTGAACAGAGGCCTGAAAGGGAGAGTGGGCCATGTGAATAACCGGGAAGAAAGTATCCATGCAAATGGGGCATCAAGTTCAAAATCTGTGAGGCAGAAGTGTGGTTTTTGACTAGGACCAGTAAGCAGGGGTGGGCGAGGGAGAAAGGATGATGAAAGCACAGTCAGTAAGTGCTGAAGTGTTGGAACGTCACTTTGTTGATGTGCCAGGATCTAGGTCATCATACGGTATTGCAGGCCAGAGTGAGGGTTTTAGTCAAAAAGGAATAGGAAACTACTTGAGAGTTGATGGGAGGTTGTAAATAGGGGTGACAAGATCTAGACGATCCTTTCTCACTGCTGGGTGGGCAGTAGACTATAGACAGGCAAGAGCAAAGCAAAGAACTGGTTATGTGGAAATTATAAGAGTCTAAGCAAGAGATTGTCGTGCCTTGAGCTAGACAATCTCCCTTGATTATTGGCCATGCTGACAGCAGATTTTGACAGTCCTCAGAAAGAGAAGTGAACACATTACAGAAAGTTTATACATGCAGTTTGGAAGCATTTAGGGATCTAGACTACTTCTGCAGCCAAGCATTAATGTCCCCTTGGGCAGAAAATTTTAACTTCCTATTTTGCAACTCCCCACTTCAATTTGCAGGGTTTGAACTAAATTATCACAATAACCTCCATCTCTGACTCTTTGTGTTTCTCTGCAGACTAATGTAAAGGATATAGAACAGGGAAAATGTGCAAGCATCAGGACTCTAATACAACATTGGAGTATCTTGTGTCAACCTCCTACTAATTTCCAAAGAAACATCAAAAAACTACTATTACACTGTAGAGTGGGGAGGTTAGGAGACTCTTTTTGGTAGCTTTTTTTGCAACAGATAATAAATGTGCAAAAGAACACTTTTAATCTATTCCCAGGAGCTTTTTCATGATTTTTGTTTGATTGTCTGTAATTATGCAATCCACAGTCTCTGACTGAATTAAACATTCCCATAACCATTTTAATGATTCAGGATAGAAAGGAAAAATTGCAGACCTTAAATTCTGTTTCAATATGATGACTCTTGAGAATTTTATTGACCTTGATGGACCTTTTGGAATTTGAGTTCATTTATAATCAAACTAGAAAAAAATGTTTTGAAATGCTATTTAGAAGCTTAAAAGAATTATTGGACCCTGAATAACTTTCATTACATGACATTTTGATAAGGTCATCGTAAATGAGTCAGAAACATGGATTATATTTCCTTTAAAAATACACATCGCTTCATGACAGATTTGGTCTCAATTCATTTTGGCTTTTTCTGAATCCCAAGTGTTTTCCTTCAATTTTTTTTTCTTTTTAGATTCTCTAATAGACTTGCTAAACCCATAATCTAGGTGAGTTCACCTGCCTCACTTTTCCACTGAGTTTTACCTCAGGCTTTTCCTTAATAGCATGTATCTGTAGAGCAGAGAGTCTTACACTAAGAATCAGGAGAAGCACAAAGTCTAATGAAAGCATGGGAATATTTTTTTTTCCCCTCTTAAACATGGACAGCTCTAAGGGAATGATATTGTTCCAGAGTACTGACTCAAGTCGGTTCTGTATTTGAACTCTGTGATTATGAAATTTCAATTAAAGCTATAAAAAGCAAAGCTAACAGACACCAGAGCATGCCAAAGAGAAACAGGATGTTCTTTTTTGATTGGGAAATAATTATCTAAGTTCAATGGCTGGGTCCAGGTAGCTGAGTTTACATTTGCTTCTCCTCATTATAGAAACAGTTGAATTATGGTAAATTTTCCCCAAGCAGCAAAGCTGTCATTCAAAAAGGTGATTTTTATTGGGGTGCAAATCCCTTTAGTTATTGCTCCAGTCCATTTTTAAAATGGATTTGAAGCCTGAGGGGAAAGTACAAATTAAGACGGATTTTTCCCTTTATGTGAAGAACCCAGCCTGTCTTCTGTGCTGTGGCTGGAGTACCTGCGGGGCGCACATCTGCCAGGGAAGTCCTCTGTTATCTCATTCTTTACGGAAGTAAACACAGCTAGCTCTCATCTGGCTCGAAAATCATTACACTGATTGCATTCTGTCTTCAACAACAGAATGAATTTCCCCGCATATTTACTAGTCAGTGACTGGAACATGTGATGTTCAGTTTTGAGGTCAAGTGTAAAGGTACTCAATATTTTTAGGATCGCAGTCGTGTACTGACTTGAGCGCCTTTTCCGTACTTTCACCTTGGGGATGGAGCGAAGGGAGAGTGCAACTTTTTAAAATTTGAAAATATGACTTTCTTTTTTTAAGTTTTAGAATTTGAGTACTCTTCATGACTACTGAATTCATTGTGAATGAGTCTGCTAAAGATACAATGTGCATAAACATTCTGGTTACAATAAACTAAGGAATTGTACTGTAACTACTTAAGATCTGAGATGATTCACAAGGATTGTGAAAGAATAAAATATTCATATCTGACCCACCATTTGAACTCCATAATATTGAAAGGAAAACAAAATCAGATACTATTTCTCTCTTCCAGGCAGTCACTGACAATGGACGTAACCTCTTTAGGAGAAATGAACACAATTTCTTTCTTTCTACCATTAGGAAAATAACAATTTAAAACATACTTTAGAACTGTTGCCAAGAATTCAGTTTAATTTTTAATTATAACATCCGTTACACTAAAATTGTTGAATCATAACAAGGAATTTAGTAAGTATACTATATAGTACAGGTGTGCAATATATGAATGACGTTTATGAACACACACATGCACACACACATGTAGTACATTATTTTTAGAATTTAAGTGACCTCGGAAGATCATTAATTCTATCCCTTTACTTCACAGCAGAATAAACATAAATAAATTAATATACATATCACATATACATTACAGGTGACCCTTGAACAACACAGGTTTGAACTGCATGGTCCATTTTTATGCAGATTTTTTAAAAATAAATGCAGTATCGTACTGTAAATACTCTTGGTGATTTCCTCTTGGTGATTTTTCTCAGTATCATTTTCTTTTCTCTAGTTTACTTTACTCTAAGAGTACAGTATGTAATATATATAACATACAAAATTGTGTGTTAATCGGCTGTTTATGTTATTAGTAAGGCTTCCAGTCAGCAGGAGGTTATTATGAGTTAGGATCTGGGGGAATCAGAAACTATGTATAGTGGTAGCTATGCTTGTGGTCAGTACAGCATAATGTATGGACAAGTAGAATCACCATGTTGTTCAAGTGAAACTAATGCAACATTGTGTGTTACTATACTCAGATTAAAAAAAAAAGTTATATGTGGATTTTTAACTGTGGGGGGTGGGGGCGGTCAGGGCCCTAACCCCCCCCCCCCCATTGTTCAAGAATAAATTGTATTTTGGTAAAACTTAAATATGTTTCATGAGTAGTCTTCATCTTATATCTAATTTAAATTCTTACAATTTTACCCCGCCCATATCAATCAATTCCCTGACTTTAGGGGAAAAATGCTTTAATTATTATAAAATTTACCAATTATGAAGCACTAGCCCTGAAATATGCTCTGTTAAAAATAGTTTCATGATTTAAATATTTGCTGGAAGAGGTGAAACTAATGTCCTTTTCTTGTGTATTTATAGTGTATATCAAATTACTAAAACTTTAGAAATCTTTATAATGAAGAGATTTATTTAAATTTGACTCAGAATTTTTAGAAGTTCCACAAACTTTCGATAGATATCTGAGCCACTTGAACAAATTCTTGCTTGTAGGTCTTAAACTCAGATGTTGGGAATCGGAAAAGTGAACAGTTACGCACAGAAGAGTATGTAAGCCTTATTAACCGTGGCACATTACAATACAAATCAACACATTTATGTTGCCTCAGAGCCAAAAAAAAAATCAGTTTTATTCTGTACACTCCAAACACCTAAGGTTCTAGGAAGTGCACTTCTGCAATTGTACCAATTTAGACAAGTACTTTAGTCAGGTCATAACTATGGATTCCATTTCTTTGGATATTGCAAAGCCCTACCTCCAATTTATTATTATTTTCAAATTATGCTTATTATTTTTGACACAAATAATTTTTTTATGGAGTCAGATTCACCCACTGACTGACGTTTCTTCCATTGTTCTGGTCTGAGATCAAATCTATTTCATCCTAGTTATTCTATGACTTTTTCCTTGTAGAAAATCCAGGTAATGATCTTAGTGACCACAAAGTTGCTTAGAGGGTAGAGACTGAATTGACCTTGGCCACTCATTACTTTCCTCTTGCCTCTCATCAAGTCTGAGTAGATGGTATCTTTATTAAATCTCTCATCATTATGAATTTGCTCATATCTTCTTTTATTCTTTCCGTTAAGTTTCGACACTTTTCTGCATGTAGGTCTTGTATGGCAGGGTGTGATTTCTCGTTGCATCTTAACATTTTTACTGTAGATGAATGAGAGTCTCCTGCTAAATTTTCGAATTGGTTATTCTTGATCCATTGGAAAGATTTTGATCTGAATACCACTATTTTTTTTCTGGTGATGTTTCTTATCTCATATTCTAGTAATTGTTTTTGATGAGTATTTTGGATTTTTTAAAGACAAGAATATTTAGGGACACCTGGGTGGCTCAGTCGGTTAAGCGTCCAACTTCAGCTCAGATCGTGATCTCATGGTTCACGAGTTCAAGCCTTGCATCGGGCTCTGTGTTGACAGCTCAGAGCCTGGAGCCTGCTTCAGATTCTGTGTCTCCCTCTCTCTCTGCCCCTCCCCTGCTCCTGCTTTGTCTCTCTCTGTCTCAAAAATAAATAAACATTAAAAAAAATTTAAGACCAGAGTATTTAGTCACCTGCAAATAATTATATTTTGTCCTTTTGTTCTCAAGCATTATACTTATTTATTCTGTTAGTGCCTTTGCATTGACTGCAACCTACACAGTATTATTGATGATGAGTATTCCTATTTAGCTCATGCCAGTAGGAGAATGTTTCCAAAGTGTCACTGTTTCATGAAATGTTTGCTAAAGTACCACACCCCATTGGCAGGGGCCTATATTGACAACACTTGCTCAAAATTAGCAAGTTTCTTTCTATTTATAATTTGATAAAGCTCTTTATGAGAAATTACTTCTCAATTTTTTAAAGTTTATTTATTTTGGTGGGGGAGGGGCAGAGAGAGAGAGAGAGAGAAAGAGAGAGAGAGAGAGAGGGAGAAAGAGAGAGAATCCTGAGCACAGAGCCCCACCTGGGGCTCAATCTCAGGAACCTTGAGATCATGACCTGAGCTGAAACCAAAATCAGACACTCAACTGACTGAGCCACCCAGACGCCTCTTTAGCATTTCAATTATAACACTATTTTGTTTCATATTTTCATTATTTCTGTTAGAAAGTCATCCATTTTGTATATTGTTACACATATCAATATATGTTACAAACCCAACAATATATTTTAAAATTATTAATTTATATGTTTGTTATCTTTTAAAGCAGTTGAGAGAAAAAAGGATGGAATGTAAATCTATCATCTAGGTATCTATTGATGGATCTGTCATCTATCTCTCATCTGTCTATCATCTATTTACCATCTATTGTCACCATCATCTATCTGTTTCCTTATTTTTTCTTATTCTCTTACTAATAACCTCATTGGAATTGTTAGGTTTTCCTAATGATTTGACCCATTTTTTATTGTGGAATTCCACTTTTTCTTTTCTCTGGTAATATCTCATTTTTTAAAACATAGTTTGTCTAATAGTACAGCCACCTTAGCACTCTGTTGACTATTGTTTTCATTATATATCTTTCTTTTCACTTTAATATCTCTATATCATGATATTTAAATTAAGATCACTTTAGACAGCTTAGAGTTGAATCATGCTTTTTATTCAGTCTGATGCCTGCCTATCATTTTGAGTATTTAGGACATTTACATTTAAAATGTAACATGTATCTTGTTTGTAAGCTTTCATAGGGCAGTGGTTTTTTCTATGGTAAATTAGATATTAGAGAATAATTCTATTCTCTCTGAAAATTCACCTTGACTTTCCATGGGTTGGAAAGTCTTTTCTTTTAATTAAAAAAATGTTTTTAAATGTTTATTTTCGAGAGACAGACAGAACATGAGAGGGGGAGGGACAGCGAGAGAGGGAGACACAGAATCTGAAGCAGGCTCCAGGCCCTAAGCTGTCAGCACAGAGCCCAATACAGGGTGTGAACTCATGAACTGCGAGATCATGACCTGAGCTGGGAGACTTAACGGACTGAGCCACCCAGGCGCTTCAGGTGAGTTGTCTTAGCGGGAGGAAATACAATCTATTCACAACTCTGGGAATTGGTCAACCAACAACTTTCTGGTGCTTATTTTTCTCACCTCAACCAACTCGTGCACGGATTGGTATTTGTCCAAATATTTAAAGAGATCCTTTCGAAAAATCTCTTGGTTTCTTTTTCTCTGTGCAGCTCCCTCTTTTCTGATACACTTCTCCACAAAGTCTATCCCTGTTGACCTCCCCAAACTCCAAGCTCTGTCTCTTCAACTCAATGAAACCATTTTGTTCTTTGGTTTCTCTTTTCCTTAAAAGTGGCCTGGAAACAATCTCTGGGTAGCAAACTGAAGCATCCTATGGCTCCTTGGGCTTTCTCCCCTTTCAGAAACATAATCTTGGGCTACCTGTTGTCTAAGGAGTGAGAATATTTATTTTATCTATTTTTTGTGTGTGCTTATTTTGATATATTGGATGATAATTTTTGTAGCATTGTTTTGATTTTGAATTGAATGGTTAGTTTTTTTTTTCCCCAATGTTTTCACAATCTAATGAGTACATTTAATATAATGCATTTGTGTGTGTGTGTGTGTGTGTGTGTGTGTAAGAACTATTTTGGCTACATTTCACACACTTTTTTAAAGCATTTCACATATTTTGATATGCTTTACTTTCATAATTAATGACTAATAATTGCTTTGCATTTTTATTTTTTAATCATCAAATTTAATTGTACTGCAAAACCTTTATTCCAGAAAAATTTAATGTACCATTTTTATCACCACTCCTGTTACTTCTATAAACTTAAATTATGGCTCTTCACTAAAATTACTGTTGCTAAATCATACCATATTAAGTATTTATTTTTTAAGAATCATTTTACATTCATGCACCCAACAGACATCTATAAGACATTGTCTAAAAACATATCATAGGGCAGTAATTCTCAAAATATGTAATGAATGAAACTTGCTAAAACTTCATTATTTTTCTTTGTGTCCAATTCATCATGACCTAATTTCATTTCATCAGAAAATAAAATTATAAAAAACACATTAAAAAACCCATAAGATTCACTTTTAAAACATTAAACGTAATAACATTGAATGAACTATTCAGTTACCTGGTTATTTAAAAACAATCAATGCTTATTTATATTTGAGCGAGAGAAAGAAAGTGCAAGAGGGGGAGGGGCAGAGAGAGAGGGAGACACAGAATCCGAAGCAGGCTGCAGGCTCTGAGCTGTCAGAAGAGAGTCTGACATGGGGCTGGAACCCATGAACTGTGAGATCATGACCTGAGCCGAAGTTGGATGCTTAACCAACTGAACCATCCAGGCGTCCCTCAGTTAATTGGTTATTAAAGATTCTTTAAAAGTTTCTAAACATTTGCTCTTAATTTCTATATTCATCTCATCATGAAATAATAGCACCTATAGTGGACCAGGTGAACACCTCATTTTAGTTTGTTCTGCTCTCAGGCTCATTGATCTATACATTTGGCTGATGATGGTGATGGGACTATTGGTTTGCGTGGGAAAATGTGTTCTTCATTAAGATGTGATTGTGACAGGGGCACCTGGGTGGCTCAGCCAGTTAAGTGTCCAACGTCAGCTCAGGTCATGATCTCACAGTTCTGTGATGTCAGGGCTTGTGAGTTCGAGGCTTACCTTGGACTCTCAGCTGTCAGCTCAGAGCCCACTTCAGATCCTCTGTCTCCCTCTCTCTCTCTGCCCCTCCGCCACTCAAAAATAAATAAACATTTAAAAAGTTAAAAAAAGATGTGATTGTGAATAATCAATTGGAATAATCAATCCAGAATAATCAACTGGAATATATCTCTATACTCTTTTTATGTGTGTTTAATCACTTACTCTCATTCAGGATATAAGAAAAAAAAAATATATATATATATATGTGTGTGTGTGTGTGTGTGTGTGTTCATGTAAAAGAAAATAACTGAACCACTTCACAGTAATCTGACATATACTTTTCCTTTGAATCTTGTTAATCTATCAGCCTTGACTCTGTCCTTTTGATTCATGAGTCAAATTCTTTATAAAGCTTGAGTCACTGCCTGGTAAATACTTAAAAAAAGAATACATATTTTCTCTTTCAGGCTACTGAAGTTTTTATGAAATAGAACCAATTCTGCCTGAAAAAAAAACACATTTTTACAACCTGAATAATTACCTGATTGCTCTTGTGTTTTACTTACCACTGTTATAGCTCATAAAAAAAATGGAAATTTCACTTGTTAATATGGACACTTCCTTTATTGGAATTTAGGATTTTTTTCTGAAATCACATTGTTGAAAGCAAGCATTTAATCCATAAACTACACCACTCTTGGGTTCTTGGTGTCTAAGGTGGTTGAAAAATTATCAAAGCAATATAATTCATTGCCTTTGGTTTTAAAAATCTAAATGCAAATTCTATTTAGAAGAGTTCATATTAGAGGAAGAGATCATAGCAGATATGCTGTGTTTTCTTACCTCCTGTATTATTACAATTAGGAAACAAAAAACAAAAGCCATCTGCATTCTATTATTAAACTGTTTGTGGTAAACACAGATAAAATAGAGAATGCCATCTAAATTTGACTCTTAGAAAAATAACAGATTTTTTTACTATAGCTATGAAGCATGCAGTATTTTATTTGCTAAAAGTGGTTATCATAGTTTTTTTTTTTTTAAATGTATTCATTTTTAAAGACTTAATGGCTATCAGGAGCCCAATTTCTACAAGAACTATGTCACTAATGAAAGAGAATGTTTAATTTCTAATATGAGACCCTCCAGTCTCTTATCTCATCTCACCAAAGAGGCTGTATCTTATAAATGGTGCAAGTATAAAAATGTTGAAGACTTTATCAGCCTGATGCTGAGATGCTGAAAATATAAACAATAATGGCCCTGCAGAACAGACTGGACACACAGTAGGCTTTTTATAAGCAATAAAAAAAACCTTTGCTGTACTAAGTTCCTGAGATTTGGGTAAGGATTATTAAAACAGCATGATCTCTCCTATATTTAATGTTATCAAAATTACTATCGAGTGAGACCTTTTGTACTTTGTGATCATTCAGGGTAAAGAAAAAAGAAATCTAGAAGTAAAGTAGTAAGTCTACTTTAAATAAATAAAGGAAGTAAATTATCATAACATTCTTCTGTTTGGGTAAAAAGTTAAGTCCAGGTTTTGCCATTCTATTGATGCTTATATAATCTCATAAGTAATGCTTTCATGAGGATTAGAAACAAAAATGAATCAACTGAATCTCTTTAAATGTAACTTTTTTTTAAGTTTATTTATTTATTTTTTTGAGAGAGAGGTGGGGGGACAGACAATCCAAAACAGGTTCTGCTCTGATAGCACAAAGCCTGATGTGGGGCTCAAAGTCATCAACCGTGAGATCATGATCTGAGCTGAAGTCTCTCTCAAAACTAGACATGAAAAATCATTTTACTAAACTAAAATAAAATCTTAAAAAAATACATCAAAATTTGTAATAATTAAAATAATATAGTTCCGGTATAATAGATCAATGAAACAAAATATGGACAAGAATAAGACCTTACTGGGGTGCCTGTGGGGGCTCCATCAGTTGGGCGTCCGACTTCGGCTTGGGTCACGATCTCTCAATTTGTGAGTTCAAGCCCTGCGTCGGGCTCTGTGCTGACAGCTCGGAGCCTGGAGCCTGCTTCACATCCTGTGTCTCCCTCTCTCTACCCCTCCCCTGCTCATGCCCTGTCTCTGTCTCTCTCTGTCTCAAAAAATAAACATTAAAAAAAAAAAGACCTTACTATGAGTGTGTGTGTATAAAATTAGCACCAAAAGTAAGTGGCAAAGGAAGAATTACACAATAAATTATGCTAGAAGAATTGCTTACCATTTTAAGGGAAAGCTCATGTTGAATTTTAACTTCCTGCTATGTGCTCAGATAAATTCCAGCTAGGGGAGAGTGAATATAAGAAGTGACTACAGGGGCGCCTTGGGGCCCCAGTCATTAGGCAACCGGTTCTTGGTATCGGCTCAGGTCATGATCTCACGGCTTTGTGGGTTCAAGCCCCGCTTTGGGCTCTGTGCTGCCAGCACAGAGCCTGCTTGGGATTCTCTCTCTCTCCCTCTGCCCATCCCCTACTTGTGCTGTCTCTCTCAAAATAAATAAACTTTAAAACAAAGAACAGAAATGACTACAAAAATAGGTACATTTTAATATGAGTCCTCAGTGGGGATCATCTTTCTAAGAGTCAAAACAAAGACATTACAAAGAGATAACTGAAGAATCTGACTACGTTAAAAAGTAAAACATCTCCCCAAATCCTCTATAAACAAACGTAAAACAAATGGTAAGGTCAAAAAATACTTGCAACATATGAAAGGTCAAAGAATAACACACAACAGATCAAGTGCTCTGACACATTGTTGATGGAAATACCGATTTAAAAAAAAAAAAAACCCCACTCAACCCACTGAGCCACCCAGGTGGCCCTAAATGTAACTCTTTTAATGTAATTCTCTGAGTAGCACCGAAAATATTATGTTGAATTTGTGTATTCTATTGCCATAAATTATGACAGGGATTTTTAACTCTTTCCAGGAAGGTAAGTTATATATGTCAGATCCTTTGAAAATTGCGACTGGTTGTCCAAGTAGAATACTCAAGATGGGTTGGAAGTCAGGGGTTTTACCATGTGAGCAGAGTCACTGTCATTTTTTTTTCCTTTAGACGTATCCTGTGGTTATTGAAATGATGCAGTTTGACCTAAAATGAGGAAATTGGTTAGTAGAATAAATAATCTGAATGTGTCTGACTTTCTCAACAAGGAACAGATTTACTGTCCCAGTGGCAGGTGACTGTCTTAGTAACAGGTTAGCAGAAAATGCAGTGATGGAATCAACAAGATGTGGTAGCAGATGAGAGCACTAATGGAAACACTGACTCACTCCTCAGCCATTGAAATAAAAGTCTGTTTAATTCCTCTAAGTTTTCATTTGTAATAAATCCACAAAGGAATCAACATTGGCTTAGACAGTCATGATAGACATTCTCAATTGTGTCTGTATATTATAATTTTCTTCAAAAAGTATTTTTTTGATTTTTTAATTTTTGTTTGTTTATTTATTTATGGGGGGGTGCAGAGAGAGAGGGAGAGAGAATCCTAAGTAGGTTCCACAGTGTCAGTGCAGAGCCTGATGTGGGGCTTGATCCCATGAACTATGAGATCATGACCTGAGCTGAGATCAAGAGTCAGAGGCTTAGCTGACTGAGCCACCCAGGTACTCGTTTTGTTGTTGTTGTTGTTGTTTTGTTTTGTTCTTGTTGTTTTTAATAAAAGTGTTCAGGACCCTCACAAAGAAATTCCAGTTCAGTAGACTTGCTAAGAATCTGACGTTTAAAAGGTTTCACTGGTAATTTTCATAAACATATTAGTCTTATTAGAAATTCCTTATGGTTTGTTCAATATATCTATCACAGGACACATTCTTAGTTTGTGGAACTGGAATATGGCAAAATATGCCTTACTAAAAGAATCTTAGAAACAAGAAAGTAAGGTGGCTTTTCTCTTATCTATGTCTGGATATATTTATAAAAAATATTCAGAAAGTAAACAAAAAATGAGGAGGAAATATAACAAGGATAAGGGAATATATTTTAAAAGATTAAAGCAAATATAAAAAGCCAATGAAATTTCAATTTTTCTGAACACACAACTTCCAGAAAGTGCTAGAGTTAATACTGCACTCCAATTGGAAAGGCATTCTTGTACCATTCCTAGCTGCAGAACTTTATCTACAGACAATGGTAGCTATTGAATCATATCTCCCATGTATTAGACTTTAACAGTTATCTTCTATTCTTTAATTTTGTCTAATTTGTGTTGTACTCCCCAGTTGCTGTCTCTGTTGCTTTGCAAAGATTTTGCATACTGACAGAGCCATTTTTTATATAACCACTTTTTATATAACAAAAGATCCAACAATGCAATTTGTAAATGGAACATCCTATTTGGCGCCACAGAAGCTGATAGAATACGAAGAATTTATAAAGTAGCAAACAAAACTACACTGTAGAATCTCGTTTACAATAGGCAGCTGGGATACTATTTGTTATCACTCAGTTAATGATTTGATCAATATAATTTAGTGATCAAGTATTATCAATATAAGAGGGCAAGAACTTTATATTTTTACAAGTGAGTGTAAAAGATAACTTGCATTACTTGAACTGTGAAAAAATACACATATGAATGCCACACTTGCATAAACATTGAAGTTCCTTGAACTCACTGAAAATCACTAATATAATGAAAATTAATTCTGTGGAATATTTTAGCTTGGCCATGGGGGATATTGTATTGCAGAACATACATCTTTCAACCAATAACTTCTGGCTAAGATAGGTATGCTATCTATTGTAATTCCAAAAATGTGTCCATATAGAATACCATTTTTGAGTTTAATAAGTACTAAAAATTACATGTTACTTATCCAAGGGTTTACTATCCTTGTTTTCCCATACACATATTTAATTTTCCCATAAAATCTTTATGATTAAACCAATCAGATTAACTGAAAAGATTTTCATATAACCATTCAAAGCCATACAAATATTAAATATTGCCTTCCTCCTTTCTTCACTACTATCCAAGATTTATGCTCACAGAGCTTCTTTGCCAGTCAGTGGTAATCTACATAAATCAAAATCTGCCCACGATATTTAACCCTTGGGTCACCTTTATATCTAATTGTGGGCCTTCCTACAAACTTGTGTACCCATCTATACACAGTGACACCTTACTATTTTCCACCAATAAGTTGAGCTACATTATATATATATATATATATATATATATATATATATATATATACACATATATATATACATATTACATTACATATATATATACATATATATATACACACATATATATGTATATATATGTGTATATATATATATACACTATATTTCCAGAAGTCATTTTTTGAAAACAGTTTCTAGATTTCTGTTCTTCGGATGATGCTAACTTCAAGACTGTATTTTATGCAAAAAGACTCCCTATTTGGTATTATGAATCACATAAATACTTCAACAAATTTTGTGCCTGAGAAGTCAACATAAAATCTGTAATATTAAGATGAACTGATTTCATGAAATGTAAACTGATCATGATTTAGTGAAGTTTTTATGAAGTATTATATGTGCTTTTCATTTTTTAAAATGAATATTTTCCCGTCTCAATAGCAAGACCATAGAATGTTTTAAATTGACTCTATCTATTTATAATAAATCACTTTAATTTCCAGATGTTAGAGGGAAGAAACAATTGCAAAGTGTGTTACTAAAGTACATGATCTGATACTACCACTGTCTTTGTCAAAGTGGAGCATTTATTCTCTCATCATAAAATAAAATGTTATACTAATCATTCTTTGTATATTCCCTACTGGTTCTACATTTAGCAAGACTGTGAGTGGATAAATGTAAGCCCAAACTTTTACCCACCCTTTGACTGTTGGTAAATAAAGTGAGCAGAAAATTTTTATTTTGGTTCTCAGATTTTATTTCAAGTCTCTGAATCTATCAGTAAAAATTTTTTTTTCAGATATGTGGACATTGCTTAATATTGTTTTTTATATTAAGACTATGCTTCGTGGTTCTTTAAAATGTTAACTCATGTTATTCAAATGTTAATAGAGGTATTTTGACCTTTCTATGGGCTATTCATAAAGATATGCCTGTGGTAGGATGGAAACCCTTCACAATTTATTTTTACTCCCTTATCTTCTTGGTTATCATACTTGGATAATCTCCTCTGAAATAAGTATCAGCATTTAGAGGTAACATAAATGTACAGTAATCCTTTAAGCCACACTTAGCTAACAGATTGCACTTTTTACAAGCCAATTTGTGTTTATTCACTGATAACATACTTCACTTGCAAACATAATTGTTCACTGAGATTTGCCAGCTCTAAAATATATGTGTATATTTTTAAGCTGAATGTAATAAATGGATTTCATAGATATATGAAAATAAGATAAAATAAAATAAATTGTGATCTGCAAGAGAGCTTTTATCTAGCATATATTTCAACCATTCAAGTTTCAATTTGTTTTAAATTTTTTATATGCACATTCCAATATCACATGTAATATTAGAAGCTATGATTAGAAACAAGCCTGGGGGACTAGATGAATCATGGGGTTGCTAATAGGATATTAAGTCTTTTACATCCACACAGTCATTTGGTTGAAATCTAGCCAGCATTAATAAGGTACCATATTATGATTTGCCAAATGAAATGACTGTGTTACGAGATCCAGTTCTATCGAATACAGGGCTACAGAGTACTTTATACTGGCCAATGCCATCACTGTCAGATTAAAGGTAGTTCATTATATAATCTGCTCATGACCATTCATAATTGCTCTCTGAAAGATCAATAAAGGTCCTTAATTAGTATCTAATGTGAGATAGTTTTATGTGATATAAATATCAGTTTAGAAGGAATTAGACATTTAAATATCCAATATCATAAGAATAGTTTTGAAGACACGCGTTTTCTTTAAATGTACTAACTGTGATATGATAACATGGAGTTAAAGTTCAAAATATAGTAAATAAAATAGCACTAAGAGAGCAGTGAAATTATTGACCAAGTTACATATCTCTTTAAGAGACTTTATAGATCTGGGGCGCCTGGGTGGCTCAGTCGGTTGAGCGTCCAACTTCGGCTCAGGTCATGATCTCACGGTTTGTCAGTTCAAGGCCCACCTCGGGCTCTGTGCTGACAGCTCAGAGCCTGGAGCCTGCTTTGGATTCTGTGTCTCCTCCTCTCTCTGCCCCTCCCCTGCTCATGCTCTGTCTCTCAATAATAAACAAACGTTAAAAAATAATAATAAAAAGAGATTTTATAGATGTTAAATATAAAAAGTGACAAAACAGGGTCCTCTCCGAGGCTCAGTGGGTTTAGCATCAGACTCTTGATCTTGATTCAGGTCATGATCCCACGGTTTGTGAGTTCAAGCCCCTCGTCAGTATAGAGCCTGCTTAGGATTTTCTCTCTGCCTCTTTCTCTGCCCCGCCCACTTCTCTCTCTCTCTCTCTCTCTCTCTCTCTCTCAAAAAATAAATAAACTATTTTTTTAAGTGACTAAATAATATTCACTAGCCTTATGACACAAAGGAAGTATACTAGGGTAACAATTGAAGCTGTTTGTAGAAGTTTATGACTAAAATTTAAACATTTGACTTAATATTTGTGCCATATAATTATAGTAAAAATTATTATTTTGGTTTTATTTCAGTTTTTACCTGTCTTTTCCATTCATCCAATCTTATATCTTATAATGTGAGATTTTTTAAAAATGTTTTAATTTTTTTAATGTTTATTTATTTTTGAAAAAGAGAGAGAAGGCATGAGCAGAGGAGAGGCAGAGAGAGACAAAGACACAGAATTTGTAGCAGGCTCCAGGCTCTGAGCTGACAGCACAGAGCCTGACGTGGGGCTCAAACTCATGAGCTGTGAGATCATGACCTGAGCCAAAGTCAAAAGCTTAACTGACTGAGCCACCCAGGAGCCCAGAGAGTTGTTTTAGCATACTCCTGGCATGAAGTATAAAACACATTGAAAGATAAGCACTTTTTAATGTACTTCTGGGCATTACGAACATGAACGGTTCTCTGATTCATTAATTTGCTAGTAATTCACTTCTGATGAAGAAATTTGCCAGTGGCTGTGATCTAGGCTTATAACCAAAGTAATATGATGTATTTCCAATGGCCATACATGAAAATTACCTTCATTAGCTCATAGTGGTTGTTTTCAAACTTGTTCTACATCCCGGAATTCCTAGGAAATGTTGAACCTCCCTATGGCAATAGTTGCTCAATAGGAAATCATTCTCAAAAGGCAATGGCAATGTGGCACATGTCATAATCTCTCAGAATTTGGGGTGGGATTTCCTCATGTGTCATTTCACCTTAGAATATCACTATTTCTCAATCTCTGATGCTTCTAATTAGGAGGATTCTTGAAGTCATAGGTCCATATGTCTGTGAAATTCCTACTCATATGACTCTGACATTTTTTTTCATTCAGAAAAAAAAAATGTTAGTCTCCTACGTTTCAATACCATGCTATCAATTTGGGGCACAAAGATTAATATAATATAAATGATACCTTTATAGAGCAGAAAAACATTGCCTAGAAATGAGTAATTAATGTTATGTTTGTGAGATGGTAGCCTAAAGATCTGTGGGTTGAGTAATGCCTTTTAGAGGATTTGAATCTTAAGCTGAATTTTGAGTAATGAGTGACTTAACCAGACAAAACCAGGTTAATAGATATTCCAAAAAATGAGGAGAAACGGGGAAAAGCACCAAAAAATGAGAGATTATGACAATTCAGCAAACCATAACTAATTCCATGCATCTGTAATTCCTAATGAATTGATTGACTGTTAGAATATAAGACTAGAAGGATTAGCTGGGCTAAGAGCATACTTACCCACCCAAATTTGAACATAGTAGGTCTAGAAGAGGGTTCAGAATTTATGTGATTCTGATGCAGCTAGGAATTTAAGGATGGTTTGAAACTTGGAATTTACAGACCACTCCTACGAGTTAGAGAAATACAATACATTATATTAACTTTGAGAATGTGATGAAATAAACAAGGCATAATTCTTGCATTTAAGAGCCTCTAATGGAAACCCATTAAAATAAGATGTAAGAAAGCATATACAATTACTGGGGGAAGAGGAAGGAGTGGAACCTAATTTACTCTGTAGTGGAGGTCACAGTAGTTTTCTGAGAGGTGACAAATGATATGAGCCCAGAGGAGAAGCAGGAGAAGTAAAAACAGGCAGAAGTGAGAGGTAGGATTTGGAGTCAATGCAGGTAGAAGAAGCAGGTAAAGAAAAGTTACGCAGACATCTTGTGGAGGAGATAGCACGTATTTATCTTCTCTGGCCGTGTAACAAACTACTACCACTTAGTGACTTAAAACAACAGTTTTGGTTTTTTTTTCGATCACACAGTTTCCCTGGGCCAGGGTTCTAGGGAGAGTGTAGCTGGGACATCTGCTCAGGGTCTTACCAGGCTTGAGTGTTAAGTCTAGACTGGGCTGTATTTCTTTCTGGAGCTTGGGGTTCTCTTCCAAACACATGTGGTTACTGGCAGAATTCTAGTCCTTGCAGTCATGGTACCAAGTTCCCTGTTTTTACTGACTGTCACCTGGGGCGCTTCCTTGAGATGTGGCCCTCACACAGGCCTTCTATAACAACATACAGCTTACTTCTTCAAAGCCCACCGGAGAATCTCTTGCTCTAGGTTTAATTATGAGAATAGATATCCCATCATCTTTGTAATATAATTAACCAAATGAAGAGAATGGTATCTCATCACCTTTGTCATATATATATATATATATTTTTTTTTTTTTTTTTTTTTTTGGCTAGAAACAAGTGACAGCCTCTGCCCACACTCAAGGGGAGGGAATTAAACAAGGATGCAACTCATTGGAGTTCATTTTAGATTCCTGCCTACCACAGAGCATCAAGGGATATTTAGGAACATAGCCACAGGTTTGACAAACACACTCTTGAATCTGAAGGAAAAGCCCTTTAAATGGAGGCAAATGTAAAATAAAAGAGAGTAGGATATATTCCAGAGCATTTTGATGCATAAGAAGAGGAGTTTATGCTATATTATTATAATATTTAGTCACAAAATATAATCCATAGAATTTATTGGCTTTCTGATTAGGAAGCTAAGCTTAGTCTCTTCCCTACTCTTATGCAAGAACAATGACTGGTTATTTGGATTTTTTTTTTTCTTAGTAACTACAGTCTACAGATATATTGTAAATGTTCTGTTTCTGCTGAATACTCAATCCATTAAAGATAGATAATATTACTCATTAATTAAATATGGATGTTCCATACCATGCTAAGCACTGTACTTAATCTAAGCTTATAATATTGACATTTTTCATATAGATGTACTATTAGCATTTACATTTGCTGAGGGAATATGGAAAACATTTTCATGTTGTTTGCAGCAAAATCATTAGTGCACTGCAATGTAGATCAAAGGGGAGTGTTCAACAAAATGAATGTAAATAATTCAAGATGAATTTAATAAGGAAGAATGCCACTTTTCTTGTGGTAGTTTTCCAACAATGTCCCAATGAAGCCATTAATAGAAAAATATTCAAACAACAGGATAAGATTTTATTAAATAAGAATTAACATTTGAACAGTGCACAAAACTTGAGATGAAAACCTGGCATTTACTAAGTGAAAATGGAGGAAAAGTTTAAAATCAATAATTCCCATTGTGTTCCAAAGTTTTCTCATTTAATTTCATATATATATATATTTATTTATATATATATTTATTTATATATATTTATTTATATATATATTTATTTATATTTATTTATTTATTTATATTTATTTATATATATTTATTTTTATATATATTTATATATATATTTATTTATTTATAATATATATAATATAAATATATTATTAAATTAATTATATATTAAACTAAATTAATTAAATTAAATTAAATATATATATATATTTATATATATATATATTCATTATATATATATATATAATGAACTTTGATTTCTAGTTTCTAGACTAATAGATTTTTCTCAAAAATAACAATTACTCATCTGTCCACTACAGTTTCATTGAAGAATTTGCCTTGAATCATTGAAAAATTAGAGAATCTAGATTCTTTGATCCTATACATTGACTCCCAGCAAATGTTCTCAATATTATATTCTATATTGTAAATATTATATATTTTCCTATAAACACCACACTCACTCATGGCTTTCTAACACCCTGCTATTTGAACATGGATCACTAAGGTTAAGTCATGTTAAGTTCCTCTCCCCACTTTCTTAAAACCTCTTAATTCTTCTTCTAAAATATTAATGGGTTGGAAGTGGATAGAAGTACCAAATTCAAAACAAAACAAAACAAAACAAATAAAAAATAACAAATAAAAACCTCCCAGTCTACTGTGATATAGCACACGCTTTATTTCATTAATCCTTACAACTTTCCCATACTATAGATACTTTTATCTATTGATCAAAAGCCTAAAACACAAAATCTGCTATTTTGTATATTGCAAAACAGGAACTTCAGTCTAGGTTCATTTGACTCAAGACTGTATGCTAAGTGCTCCCAAATTCTATTCTTTGGCTGAATTATAGCTCTGAATGAATTATGACTGCCAAGACATTGCTACCTCAGTACCAGGGCTGGGTAAGCATTGTCTGTGATCTCTGAAGCCCTTGAACTGGTCACTATTGGGCTGATTCCAAAGGTGTGGCAGGCATATGATCATTTTCTGTGTAAAGCACTACATTAAAAGTTTGCCAAGTGTTGTTCCCAACCCACCATTGTAAGTTGCATAAACAAGACATTGGATATTATGAAATTTAGATTCCAGTAAGGAAAGACATGTTCTTTTAAGAAGTAAACAAAATTCGGGGTGCCTGGGTGGCTCAGTCGGTTGAGCGTCCGACTTCGGCTCAGGTCATGATCTCACGGTCTGTGAGTTCGAGCCCCCCGTCGGGTTCTGTGCTGACAGTGCAGAGCCTGGAGCCTGTTTCGGATTCTGTGTCTCTCTCTCTCTCTGCCCCTCCCCTGTTCATGCTCTGTCTCTCTCTGTCTCAAAAATAAATAAACGTTAAAAAAAAAAAAAAGAAGTAAACAAAATTACATCAGAAATGTACACAAAAGTACATTGAAATGCAAGTTAAATATTCTTAAACGTTAAGAAGAAAATATAGCAAAATAACGTGATAGGTAGTGTGAATATGCCCCCGTCTGCTATATACAGACTGGTCCATGAGGGCTACTTTGAGAAGGTGATGTTTGAACTCATAATAGAGCAACATGAAAGAGCCAGTTATTTGGAAATCTGGGAGAAGAATGTGTGTACCCAAGATAATAGCAAAAGGGAAGAAGGTAAGTAAGCATGGAACTGTGTGAAATTCAGGTATTTTATTTTATAAAGTGAAGTAAGACAATATATCCTAAAAATGTCCTTAAAGCTGAAATTAGATGTTTAACCCATGAGAAGCAAATGGCCCTTATTATTATTCATTAAGTAATGCATAATTTTGATGGTTATTCCAGTCTGCTGTGAGATATTCAAGTGTTCTATTCTTCAACATGGACTTGAATACTCAATCTGTCTCCATGGTGTATTTTATAATGGCTAAAGGTGATCAATAGCTCTTGGATAGGTGTGAAATTTATTTATTCAAATTAATTTATTCACAACAATGAATGATCTTGATATCAGTTCAAATTATAACTACTATATTTTATTGTTTTGGCCAGTTGTATTACTTACTAAGCTGTCGTATTACTTACTAAGCTCTCCATACTTTATGGTACCAATACTGGTATTTTTGAAGGGTTCATCCTAGCTTTGTTAATATTTCTGGTTCTATGCACTTGAACTCTTGTAGCCAGAAATTATTTAGCAGAGGTAGTCTAAGGGTACCAAACTAAGTATGAGAAGTTAGGTTAGATTTGAATTCCACATAAACAAAGAATCATTGTTTAGTATCAGCACTTCCCAAATACTGCATTGGACACACTTACACTGAAAAATTTGCTGAATATTAATTGTGCCTTTATAGAAACAGAAATGAAATGATGGCAATGGAAACGTGTCCATTATGGTATATGGAGACCTGCACGGGAAATGGAATTTGGGGATTCATGGTCTGTTATACTTACGCTTGAAGAAGATGTTGTTATGGGAAAAGTATAGCTGCTACAAAAGACATGACCAATTATGATTTTCCCATTATTAAATTTGAATTCTGTCTATTTGGATCAGAATTAAAGTTTAAATTAAGTTGCTTTTTTCTAATATTCATATCACTTCCCTGAATGTGGGATTAGATTAAAATGATCATAACATATATAAGAATTCAGTGAAGTAGAAAGAGGAAATACACAAGACATTTATTTAACTTTGGTCATGATACTTTCCTACCTGAATGTATAGCAAGCCATATGTATTAAGTTACTAGGGCTATCATAACAAAGTACCACAAACTGAGTGGCTTAAACAACATTTTTTGTGTCGCAGTTCTGGAGACTGGATGTTTAAGTGGGCAGCGTTGACTTCTTCTGAGTTCTGTGAGGGAGAATCTCTCTCCTAGTTTCCGGTGGCTTGTTGGCGATCTTTGGCATTTTATGGTTTGCAGAAGCATCACCTCAATATCTACCTTCATCATTTCATGGGGTAGGTGTGTCTGTGTCTTTGTCCAAATTGCTTCTTTTTATAAAGGCACCAGTCATATTGGAGACCTACCCTACTTGAGTGTGACCTCATCTTGATCAATGACATCTGCCAATTACCTTTTTCCAAATAAGGTCACATTCTGAGGTCCTGAGGCTTATGGCTGCAATATATGAATTTGGGGTTGGGAGCCACACAGTCCAACCCATAACAACACTACAGAAAGTTATAGAAATAAAAAATTCCAAAAAGCTAGGACCCTGGCTTTATACTTGGTTCTTTATCATCTGCACTATCTTTGGCAAATCTCTCAATTTTCCTGTGTCAATTATATAATCTGCAAAATGGAGCTAATAACTTCAGTCTTGTTTACTTCAAAGGGATGTTGTGATAATCACGGGAACTTGTGATATATTTATAAGAATTATCAAGTAAAATATAAATCAGTCCCCTCGAGTAACTTTAGAGCCAATAATCTACAAATCAAAATGCAACTAGGTGAAAATAGTATTCTTTGTTTTTATTGTCTGAAACTGGAACATAAAAAATAACTGTGAATCATTCTCGACTTCTCCATCATATCAATCCAGTGACCAGAGGGAACTAAATATTATGAATCCATTCTCTTTACTCTGCCAGGATAGCCATCGGCTTTTACTATTAAAATGATCTCTTAACAGGCCTTCCAATCTCCATTCCTTGTCTTATTTATGTATTTGTCCTCATTTCTTTTTTTACCAATATCATTTTATTAAAAAACAAGATGTGAACCTGGCATTAGCAGTGCAAAGAATAATAGAGAAGGGTCATTGTTTTTCATGTGTTATGAACTATTGGTGGGCACAGATAACAAAATAGAAAACTTCTGGAATACTTTTTAATTAATTATCTTATGTCTTTATATTCTTATTTTAAACAATGAATCAAGATATGAGAAGAATAAAAGGAAAATTAGAAGTCAATCTCATTTGTGAATAAGATGCAAAATTAAAAATAAAATGGCAAATCAATCCACTAGATTAATTTCCCATGCCAAGAATAATTTACTCTAAGAATGCAATGATGTTTTAAAATTAAAAAAATAATTGTTTCATTATATTAACTGTTTAAAAGGAAATTACTTGATTGTATTGAGCATACAAAAAATGTGATCAAATTCATTCTTCATTTCTTTTTTAAAAAATGCTATAGTGACCTAGATGTACAGTGGAAATTTTTTTATATAAAATGCATGTGCCTGATATCATCAGCAAACATTGTCTCTCATTCACTAATTTTTATAATTCAGACTTATAATTGCAAGAGTATTGCAATAAACGTTCAAGGATACTTCTAGATTCTCCATGTTTGAAATTTTTCCACATTAGTTTCTCCTCTTTCTTCTTTCAACCATTTGGGAGGCTTTTCATAGATATGACACTAACTCGTTTCTAAGTACTTTATTATATGTTGCCTAAAATGAGAACATTCTTCCACATGACCATAGTACACTGGTCAGGCTCAGAAAATTTAACACTAACAAAAAAGCATTATCTACCATATAGCCTATATTTAATTTCCTCATTTATCTCAGTGTCTTCAATAGACATTTCCCCCACTCTTGGATCACATTGCATATCATTGTTTTGCCAAGTTAGTCTCTTTTAACATAGAACAATTTTCCACTTTTGTTTTTGTTTTGTTTTTTGATGACATACTTTTGAAGAAACCAGACTAGTTGTTTTGGGTCATGTCTATCAATTTGGATTAGTTACTATCTCATACACAGATTCAGGTTAAGGTTTTTTGTTTTTGTTTTTGTAATTTGTTTTAATGTTTATTTAAAAAAATTTTTAATGTTTATTTATTTTTGAGACAGAGAGAGACAGAGCATGAACAGGGGAGGGGCAGAGAGAGAGGGAGACACAGAATCTGAAACAGGCTCCAGGCTCTGAGCTGTCAGCACAGAGCCTGACGCGGGGCTCGAACTCACAGACCATGAGATCCTGACCTGAGCCGAAGTCGGACGCTTAACCGACCAAGCCACCCAGGCGCCCTTTAATGTTTATTTTAAAGAAAAGGAAGACCCAAGCTGTGGAGGGGCAGAGAACGAGGGAGAGACAAAATCCCAAGCAGGCTCTGAGCTTTCAGTACAGAACCCACTATGGCTCAAACCTATGAACCATGAGATCATGACCGGAGCTGAAGTCAGATGATCAACCAACTGAGCCACCCAGGTGCCCCAGGTTAATTTTTTGTTAATAAGGATACTACTTAGGTGATGTTGCCTGTTGCATTGTCATACTTGGAGACACAAAATGTCACTTTATCCCAATTTGGCATTACTTTTGATTAGAGTATGAGCTTTCTATTGCTATGTAACAAATCACCACAAGTTTAGAAGCTTACTTAACACAACACAAATGTATTATCTCACAGTTTCCAAGGGTCATAAGTTGAGCACGTTTTAGCTAGGTTCTCTGCTCAAGACCTCATAAGTTGAAATCAAGATGTCAGCCATCTGCATCTGGAGACTCCATTAGGGAAAGAGCTACTTCCAAGCTCCCTCACCCTGTTGGCAAAATCCATCTTCTTTCAACCATATGACCGTGGACTCTATTTCCTTGCTATTATGGAAGGGTCACTCTCAGCAACTCAAGGCTGCCTGCCCACGAGTTTGGAGCCCTCCGTGGGTGATTCACAGAGGGCAGTTAGTTGTTTCACTTAGATACACAGGAACATATTTCTCTGTCTCCTCCATCAACAACCAGCTGGAGAAAATGCTTAAAACATTTCATTAGGTCAGACCTACCCAGGATAATTTCCCTTCTGCCATATAACATAAGATAATCAGGGGAGTGATAGTTTATGATATGCACAGATTTTGTGCACAAAAAGGGAAGGGGATTTCATAGGACATTCACACCAGACAGTGGAAAGCTTGGGACCATCTTAGAATACTGCCTGCCACGGTTAGATTTTGCACTGTTGAAAAAAAAAGTTGGCATTGAAATTAATCTTTGAATGGTAAGGAATTTACATATAAAATTATCAGAACCTTATCTTTTTTTGTGTGTTGCTCTTTGATACATTTTTTTACTTCTATGGGAAGTAATTTCTTTAAGCTTTCCACCTTCACTGTAGTTAATTTTGATAAACTTTTCCTAGAAAATCACACATTTTATCTAGGCTTTAAAATTTGTGTGACATTTTGAAAAACTGTTCTTTATAATTTGTATTATTATTTTGTTTTAACAGCCTTATTTATTTTTGATTTTGCATATTTATGTTCAGGGTTTTTTTTAGTTGGTACTTGATTTTTTTCAAAGAAGATTAATTTTATTTACTAATTAACTGTATTTTTTTTCCTATTTTTTAGTCTCTTGAATTGTGAATTTTAACCCTATTATTTCCTTCCTATTGCTTACTTTGGGCTTTATATTTGTTTTCTCACTGATATGGGAATTTAATTCACTTAGTATTATTCCTTCACATTCATTGATACAGGTATTTAAGACTCTGAATTCTCCTCTGAACACTGTTTTAGATGTATTCCACAGTAGCATATAGATATTGATGGGTAGTATTTTCATTATTTTTAGAAATGTTGTGATTTGGGGTGGTAGGTTTATATTCGCCCTTCCCCAAGGCATGTTCAATAACTACTTTTTTGTGTTCATTAATATTTTTAGCACACAGCAACTGTTTAAAAGCCAATAAGGATCCTTTCTTTCCTTCCTTTCTCTCTCTCTCCTTCTGCCTTCCTCCTTCATTTCTTCCTTCCTCTTTCTTCCTTTCCGAGTAATTAAATCCAAAAACCATTATTTAATGACAAGCAAAGTAACAGGTACACCTGGGATGGGTACAGGAGGCCTAATAGCGACTTTGGTGTAGGGAGGATGGGCCTGAGTGGGGAAAGAAGGGTATCCATGCAAGACAGAGACAGCAGGCTGCTAGAACAGCATACTGAAGCCTCACTGGGGTGAGGACGATGTCCAGCAACAAAAGAGCAATTATACTTAGGGTGGTTGATACAATAAGTAAAGAGAATAAGTATTATGGTGACCGTGTTTCTTATCATCCAAGAAGGGGTTTACATATATGGAAAGGAAGAAAACTAGAATGAAATCTGTGGTATTAGATGGCAATTAGAAGTATCAGTGTGAACTCAAGGTTGTCAACGTAGTAGATAGATAATTAATGCTGATGTCATGTTATGCCTTCACTATCTAAGGTCTTAACTAGTTTCTTTAGAATTTACTTTCGAGAAGCTTACAGTCCAGACTGGATTTTAGACATGCACATGAAGTTCAAAGAATGAGATATAAAGAGTGTCTGGGCGGCTCAATCAATCGAGTATTCGACTCTTGACCTCAGCTCGGGTCTTGATCTCAGTGTTGTGAGTTCAAGCCCTGCATTGGTCTTCGCAGTGGACATGAAGCCTACTTAAAAAAAAAATGAGATGTAAATTAAGAACTGTCATAAAAGTTAGACATAAAACACTAGAATGTCGGAGGATGAGGACAGTATTTTGGAGAATGTGTTTTCTGACCTGGGAATGTAAAGCCTATAAAAGCAATGTAAAGCATATTTGAAAACATGGTTATGGAGCCAGATTCAGAATTTAATTTCTGACTCTATATCAATAGGATGTAAGATTTCAGGCCAGGGGCACAAGGACTCAGGTTCACATCTATAAAATGTAGATAATAATAAAAGTAGGGTTGCTTGGAGGCTTAAGTGAGTTGACACATTGGAAGTTCCCAGAGAAGTGCCTGATATGTAGTAAAATATCATACAATATTATCACTTAAGATAACTTGTTTCAGAAATATTGAGCTGGGAAGAAATGACCTGATACACAAGAGAGGCATAAGCCACATTAAGATGGGGCAAAAATAAGCAGGTTGGGGAAGTATTTTCCCTTTTATGAAGTCCATGGTCTGAGGTGGAGATGTATTAGAAACAGGTTACAGAAGGCTTTGGTTGGTCAGAATGAAGGCCATGGATTCACATGGCTTCTTTGCTTCTCCACTCCCCCTCCCCCGGTTTCAAAAAAAAGATTATTGCTAATACTTTCTCTGTATTCTTTAAAGTTCCTATTGATCATAGCAAATAAGTACCATATACTTCTTAGTGTTATCTTTGTCTTTAAAATGAACATTTCACTTTTTAAAAATGCATTTAAAATTGTATGCATGTGATCATCTGGTATTATTATTAGCATAACTGTATGGTCTTATATTTTATATATTGTCTGGATAAACATAATTGGGTTACCTGTGTATTTCTTGCTTTTTATTCCTGAGATGAACTTGTGTATTCCGAAAATATACCTTATTATAGTCATTTTACAAGTTGTTTTAGTCTTTATCTGTATTCACATACAAGGTAGAATGGCTTACCTTTTTTCTTATTATCTCTATCATGTTTAAAAATCAAGACCAGTGGCATCTGGGTGGCGCAGTCGGTTAAGCATCTGACTCTTGATTTTGGCTCAGGTCATGATCTCACAATTTGTAAGACTGAGCTCTGCATTAGGCTCTGTGCTGACAGCACAGAGACTGCTTAGGATTTTCTGTCTCTCTGTCCCTTCCCTGTTTTCTCTCGCTCTCAAAATAAATAATCTTAAAAAAATGTTTTAAATAAATAAGTAAAATCAAGACCATATTTACCTTATAGAATGAGTTGAAGATCATGCCATATTTCTGGTTTAAGACATTTTCTACAAATAGTTTCTTATTGATATTAACATTTTTACATAATTCATTCACAATTATTATCATACTTACTACATTGATCGGTCAATTTTGGTAATTGCCACTGTTTAATAAAATTATTCCACTTATGATTTCAGAAGTATTCACATACACACACATTGTATTTATTTACATTGATTATTTTCTGTCTTTTTTAAAAATGTCTGCTTGAATTAATGAAATTTGCAGAAGTTTTTAATGAGTCCTGAAAGTAGGGAAAATGTTAGCTTTTGATTTGTTTTGTTTTACCAATTGAATTTTTTATTAACTTGAGATTTTTGTTCTAACTTTTATTATTTCCTACTTTATTCTTTTTCTTCCCTTGCCAAAGATTTTCCCTTGGTGGAAACAAAATTCATGTTTACTTTGTTAAATTTTTCTTTTTCTTTTTTATTTTAAAAGTATTTAAGTGAATTAAGTATTTTGTTCACATTCCAAAGTTTTCCATAAAGTATATTTTGGGAATTTAAGAAATATGTTAAGGATGTTTGCATTTTTTTTTTCTGGAACCCATTGGGATTTTTTTGTATGTGCATGTGGCAGAGTGTGTTTTCCAATTTTCTAAGTTTGGTTACTTAAAAATTATGTCTATCTTTGTTATAACGTGGCCTGAAAATACATATATATCATTAAACTTGAACATATTAATGATTCCTTTCTTTCATACACTTAAAACAAGGATGTTTTTCCTATTGCTATAAATCTAAGAAAATATTATTTTTAATATTCATGCTATTAATGCTTTATTCTTCATTCTCATTAACATGTGAAAGGGATGTACTAAGGTTTTCTTCCAAAACTTTTTTTTCCCCCCTCTTCTGGGAATCTTACTTTTCCTTTGGTATATTTTATTACTATATTTCTAGTGACAATCTATAAACAGGATTCCTGATACCTAGTAAAAGCAATTAGAATAAAAACAACAATAATAATATGGTAGCAATAACAGCCGCAGTGGGAATTCTATCATTGGCAGGATGTGTGGGGTGTGGTATGATGTGGGACACAAGAAAAATGCATGAGGCAGGTGAAGAACTCGTGGGCTGCCAGAGAGGTACCTGAGATTTGACTTCTGACCCTAAAGTCAGTCTTGGCATGTGTAGGTTAGTATTTCTCATGGGAGTTCGTCATGTGGCCAAAAAGCTAAAAATGGTTTGCTGTTCATTATCTATACAGTGATGGGCATGCATTTATGTATATATCTTTTATTATTTTTTCTTTCATTATTTTTATATGGCAAATGTCATGTGTGTTGGTTACAGAAAACAAATAACAAGAAAACCTAAACCACTGTTAGTAATAATATTGAGAAAATAAAATACCAAGCCACTTAGGGTATATTTCAGTTGTTTCTTTTCCATGCATGTCAAACATACACTGATTTGATGGAAAGCAATATGAATCTAAATTTTAACCTCCTTTTGTAACAGCCTATAATACATAATGAAATCTCTCTTGTGTCACTAAATGGTCTTATATTACATTGTATAAATTGCTTCAGAGTGACCCCCTAAGGCAGAGGCTGTCTAGGTGCTCATGATCCCAATTCCTCTCCCTGGATACGTAGGAAACTTTATTTCCCAGCATAAATAGGTGTCTGACTAATTTTAAAATGCTACATATGCCATTAGGATCATTTTGAATAGTCAAAACTAGCAGTGACAATTCAGCTAATGTCAAGGCCAATGATGTAACCAGACTGAAAAAAAAATCCATTTGTGTACTGTTTGATAACTGAATCATCCTGATTTGTCATTGTTATTAATTAAACATAGAAATGGACAGAGAAACAATGTGGCCTGCAAACAAGCATTTCTTTTAGTGCAGACCTTTCGGGGGTGTTGGGGATTTAGACCGGTTTACCCAGTATCGTCAACATTGTACTGAATCAGGAGAGTATTTTTGTACTTGTGTTCAGTTGTTTCTGAACTTCCTCATTCAAGCCTCATCATTTTAACAATTGATAGTACAGGAATATCAATGTGAAAAAAATCTCTTGCATGGAGATATCCACGTGAATAGATCTTGTGAAAAATAAGCCAATATACAAGTCCAGAGGATTCAATAACATGAAAACAAAAGAAAGAAAAAGAAAAACAAGACAGGAAAAAAAACCCTAAATAACCACTGAATTCTTAGGAAAAATATGAATCCATGCATATGATACATTTTTTCCTTCGACTGAAAAGTCAGAGAACTGGCAAGTTAGCACTTCTGTGTGTGCCTTAGAGAAGTGACCTTAATAACCTTTCCTTTTCTTTCCTCCTGCTGCACTCGTATTTGGTTTCCTAGCTATGATTTTTTTTTTTTTTTCAGTTGGCATTCCATGCAAACCAATGTTGTTACTTTTGGTCATGATTTTATATTTTAACCTTATTTTCTCCTTGACATTTACCTTCCCATCCATGATCTGTTTTTCCCTAGCAGCAGAACCTTCTTCTCCTTCTGTGTCACATAATAATAAGATCAAAAGGGTAGACGCGGGATGCTCAGAGTCTGGTCTTCTCCTCTGTAGTTCAGTCTCCAAGGTTAAATCTATTATTATTTCACGTTTACCTTCTTCTGAGTTGTGCCTGTGGAACAAGTAATAAATGTCTTCTCAACTCTTATATTTTCCTTTTGCCCTCCCCCCCTCCACTTTCCTACAGCTTTAAATGGCCAGGAAAACAAATACTGTTTTGACGGCAGATTCCTAGTCATATATACAGACTTGGTTTTGTATACAACAATTAATCTTGAGTTAGCCAGTTCTGAAAAACAGTTAATAGAGAAAATCACATACTTTTTTTAAATGATATAGTTAGACCTTTTGTTTTACAGCACTCCCCTTCTCTTGCTGTGAGCAAATACTTATAAATGTCAGAGAAAGAAAATGTCCTGAAAGATTCTTCTCCTTTCAGTTTGAATGTTACAGCTGTACTTCTGAGGAAGACTGTGGGAATATTTTATATTCAGATTAAAATATGAATTTTATTTCACCTGAAGTTCTCCTGGAACCTCATGTGTTTCACCTTGGAGAAATATTTATAGGCAGATAATACAGCTATTATTAACTTATTCTAACAAATGTACCTTGCTTCCCTCAGAATTAGCTGTTTATAGTTTAGAGTATATCTGGCCAAGAGATATTCAAAGTTCTAACTTCCTCTTAACTAACTAGAACACTGTGTGGGCAGCTATGTTACTCAGCAGAATTACCCATCCATGAGGATGAGTAATACCTGCTAACATTTTCCAAGTCCTATGTACACACGAATTGCCTTAAAATTCTCTTAGCTATTTTTTAAGGAAATGGGAAGAATGTGAAAACATGAAGAATATTTAGAACAAGTGTTAATCCCAAACAGTTTAAAAATAATAACAAACTACATGGGGATTTCAATCTGGGAAAGATATAATGGTTAAGGAATTTAAACATCTCAAGGTCCCTTTTTCACATTTCAACAATAGTAGCCGAGGACTGATCTGAGATGATTCTAGAGCTAATAGAGGTGGTTGGGAGGGCACATTTTCTATTTTGGTTTTTCATAGAATCAAGGACTTTCTTCTTTTTACATAATATGCTCAAGACTTATTTGTGTCATAATTTGACACATTTATGGATTTAGTATTGAAGCCTCATGGTTAGGGTTGATACACACAGTCTTAGGAGATGAGATTTTACAATGTAATGGAAAATTACTAAGGTAAAGAGCAATTTGATTTCCTCTTTCTTTGAGGTACTTTTCAGAATGTATTGGCTGCTCCTGAACAAAATACTGTATCTTTTGTGCATGTTAGATTGCCTTCCTGGCCCCATTCTTCAACTATTCCTGCAACCATGCCCTTACTATGGCCTCGTGATGAGTGAAGTGTATTTCCTAATCTTGCTTGACTTTGGGATTGGTTATGTGACTCGTTTTAACAAACAGGAAGAGTCAGGAGTGACTGCATACCATTTCCAAATCAAGAGATTTATCATGCCTTGTTGTTTCTTTTTATCTGTTCTCACTTCTGTCATCATCATGAGAAGAACCTGTACCAGTTCATCTATTAGTCAAAAGTGGACGTGAGACACACGAAGCACAGCCCCCCAGTGTTACTCAGCGCTCTGTAGGAAGACACACGTCAGTTCTAGCCACTGCATGTGAAACAGATCCACCCGGTGGTCCCTGCTTAAATCAGCTGAGCCTCATAAAGTTGTGTATGTTGTGAGAGTCAGTGATTGTCATTTTAGAAAACCAGAATTTGATTCAACAGTGTTAATGGGTATAATGACATGAAATAAACAGCACATACTTAGAGTCCCCGTTTGGATGAGTTTTGACATATGTGTATACCCACAAAACCACCATCACAAAATTGCTATCACAAGATAATGAACATAGCAATCTCTCCCGAAATGCCAAAATTTGCTCACACTACTTTGTTTATTTGTCCTTCCCACAGCTCATTGCCCACCTCACCCAAAGGCAGCCACAGATCTGCTTTTCATTCCCACAGTGATGTTTTCTAGAATTTTATCTAAATGAAATCATGTAGCAGATACACTTTTTTTTTTTTTTTTGGTCTGCTTTTTGTCAGCAAATTTTCTTTGAGAATCATTGGTGCAGTAGCATATATCAATAGTTTATTGCTTTTTATTTCTGAGTAGTTTTCTATCGTGTGGATACTCCACAGCAGTCCTACCCATTAACCTTTCAATCGTTGTTCGTGTTGTTTCCACTTTGGGGGCTACTAAAAATAAAGCTGCTATGAACATTCAAGTGCAACACTTTGAATAAATACACGATTTCCTTTCTCTGGAGCAAATGCCTAGGAGTGGAATGACTGGGACATATGGTAAATGTATATTTAACTTATTAAAAAACTGCCAGACTGTTTTCCAAAATGGTTGTAGGATTTTACATTCCCGACAGCAGTGTATGACAGTTCCAGGCAATCCATATCCTGGTCAACACGTGATATGGCCAGCCCTTTAAAATTTAGACACCCCGGTATACGGCAATATATCCTCATAACTAATCTGCATTAACCTAGTGAACAGAGTCATGAAATGCCTTTTAATGTACCTATTTTCATCCGTATATCTTCTTTGGTGAAGTGTCCAAACCTTTGCTACTTTAAATTAGGTTGTTTGTTTCTTTATTATGAATTTGGTTAGTTCCTTATCAGTGAATTTTGTAAGTTCTGTATATATTTTGGATAGAAGTCTTTTATCAGGTATGAACTTTGCAAATATTTTCTCCCAGTCTGTGACTCATGTTTTCTGAAGGGCAGACACTTAGTTTTGATGAAGTCCTGTGTATCACTTTGTTCTTTTATGAATAGTACTTTTTGTTTTCTATATAAGAAACTTTTGCAATACCCAAAGTTACACCAATTTCACCCTATGTCTCTACTAGAAATTTTATAGTTTTAGGTTTTAAATTTCCAGCTAGGATTCATTTTGACATTCATTATATACATATATATATACACACACACACACACATATATGTGTGTGTGTGTGTGTGTGTGTGTGTGTGTGTGTGTCTTTTAAGGTCAAAAATTTTTGGATTTTTGTTTATTTGTTCATTTTGAGTGTTTCTATTCACTAGTCTCAGCACCATTTGTTGGAAAGATAATCCTTTTGTCATTGAATTGCCTTGACATTTCATAAAAAATCAAACCGAGCTGTATTCAATTTCATTGTTCTATTTGTCTAGCTTAACTCTAAAGTCACACTGCTTTGCTTACTGTGGCTTTATGATAAAACTTGAAATTGGGTTTTGTTAGCCCTTTTGTTTTGTTCTTTTTTTTTCAAAATTTTTATGTTTTAATAGCCCTATATCCTTGCTTATTTATATAAATCACAGAATCCACCTATCATTTACTTTGAAAACCCTACTGAAATTTTGATTGGTATTTTATTGGTTCTATAGGTTGATTTGGGGAAAATCGACTTCTTCATATTGATTATTATGACCCATGAACATGATGTGTCTATCCATTTATTTAGGTCTTTGTAAATTATTCTCATCTCTATTTGCATTCATTTGTCTCCACCATATTTGCAATTTTTAGCAAACAGTTAATGTAATTGCTTGTCTAACTTATCCCTAACTATATTTTGGATGCAGGGTAAATGGTGTTGTTTTTAAATGTCTGATTTTACTCTATACAAATATATTTGATTAGTATATTGATCTTGTATCATGCAAATCTATTAAGTTCACTCATTAGTGCGAGCAGCTTTTTGTGTAAATTCAGCAGGATTTTCTACATTGATAATTATGTCATTATCTAAAAAAGAAAATCTTATTTCTTTCTCTACTGACTATATGTCCATAGTTTTTTTTTCCTTATATTTTTCCAGGAAGAAATGTTGCTAGAATTGTCCACACCATGTGGACTAGAAGAGGTGAAAGTGCGTGTCCTTGTCTTATTCCTAATGTTCAAGGAAAACATGCACTTTTCCCCATAAAATACGAGATTAGTGGTATTGCTTGGATTCTGCAGATACTAAGCTGGTCGAATCCTAGGGTTACTTCATTTTTCTCTTCTTACAGAGATGATTATGATGCCTAATATCAAATGTCATTGTCATCATTTCATATACTTTGCCTGTTTTATTTTAATTGTTTCAGATATAAAGGTTAATCTAGTCCTCGTTACTTGATCTTGGCGAGAAGTGAAATTCCAGTTTATTAATTCTTGACATGGGCATGAAAGCAACTCAACAGGACAAGGAGGAGTCTTTTCCACTAACATTATGGTATAAATTTATAAATGTATGTGAAAAATAAACTTTGATACCTACCTCACACCTTACCCAGAGTTAACTTGGGATGTAGCTCAGACGTAAGGTAAAAGCTAAAACTATAGCACTTGAAAAAAAAAGTAGCAGAAAATTTTATGTATGCAGCATTGGCTCAGAAATGGCACAAATACTGATACAATTTCATCAAAATGAATAACTTTTGTCAACATAAAACATCATTAGGGGTATGAAAATGCAAGCCATAGTTTGCTAGAATATATGACAAGGTATTTACTTTCAGAATATGCAAAGAAATTTTATAAATCAACAATATAAATGATAAATAGCAGAAAAAAAATTAAGAAGCCAAAATTTGAGTGTATATGTGTGTGTGTGTGTGTGTGTGTGTGTGTATTTATATATGGCCATTAAGTGCATAAAAAGTTGTTCAGCATCATTGTTCATGAAGAAAATGCAAATTATAGGGAAGCCTGGGTGGCTTAGTCAGGTAAGCCTCCAACTTCGGCTCAGGTCGGGATTTCATGGTTGGTGAGTTCAAGTCCTGTGTCACAAAGCCTGGAGCCTGTTCACATTCTGTCTCTCTCTCTCTCTCTCTCTCTGCCCCTCCGCTACTTGTAGGCACTCTCTTTCTCTCTTTAAAAAGTAAATAAATAAACATAAAAATATTTTTAAAAAAAGAAAATGCAAATTATGATCTGTTGCAATAACCTTTTGAACCACTGTGATGCCTACAATCAGAAAATATAACAGCAAATGTTGAGGATGAAGGCCAACTGAAACTCTTACTCACTGCTATTGAGAGTGTAATATAGTACAATCAGTTTGAGAATCTTACATTTTTACTATATTTATACCTATAGGTATATCTATAATTATTACATATCTATAATTATTATGCCTATATTACTATCTATCTACATCTATCTTAGTAAGGAATTAATATCTATGTTTTTACCCAAAAGAAATGTCTACAAAATGAGTTGTGAAAGAAAGTTTGTACTGGCTTTCCTCACACTAGGTAAAGGCTGGAAACAAAGCAAATGTTTATCAATAGGAGAACAAATAAACACATATGATATCCTCTTAGCATAGGATAACACTTTTCAATAAAAACAGAGTAAAGTACACATACACAGAACCATATGAATGGAAATCAAACCACTACGCTGAGCAAAGGAAATAAGGCACAAAATTGTAGATATTGAATAATTTAATAAACATGATGTTTAAGAATCTTCAAGAAACTTCAGTGGTGTAAATAAGAATGATGTGGAGGGGCACCTGGGTGGCTCAGTCGGTTAAGCGTCCGACTTCGGCTCAGGTCATGATCTCGCGGTCCGTGAGTTCGAGCCCAGCGTCGGGCTCTGTGCTGACAGCTCGGAGCCTGGAGCCTGTTTCAGATTCTGTGTCTCCCTCTCTCTGACCCTCCCCCGTTCATGCTCTGTCTCTCTCTATCTCAAAAATAAATAAATGTGTAAAAAAATTTTTTTTTTAAATTTAAAAAAAGGATGATGTGGAGCAGGAGTGGCTGGAAGGGGCATGGGATGGAATTGTTCTGTCTGATTCTGGTGGTGGTGGTGGTGTGCATTACACATTTATTAAAACTCATGGGGATGTACACTTAAAATCCGTAAGTTACACACATATAAGTTTTATTCAAAGGTAAATACAACAAAATCAATGCAGATAAAAGAATAGTGCTTCTAATGTTATAACATCTCAGTAATTAAATGTTCAGCACCGATATAAGATCACATTGATTCTGAAATCTATTTGATGGTAATTTTACACTCTAAATACAAGCCCTTAAAAGTGAGTATCTGGGGGTGGCCTAGGTGGCTCAGTCAGTTGAGCGTCCAACTTCAGCTCAGGTCATGATCTCACGGTTCATGGGTTGGAGGCCCAGGTCAGGCTCAGTGCTGACAGCTCGGGGCCTGGAGCCTGCTTGGGATTCTGTGTCCCCCTTTCTCTCTGCCCCTCCCCGACTCGTGCTATCTTTCTCTCTCTCAAAAGTAAACATTAAACTTTTTTTTTAATTAAAAAAACGAGTATCTGTATCAGTGAGGGACATTTTGTTCAAATCATTGTATAGCAAATCACTTCAGAAAGTATTTGGTGTGCCTATCAATCTTCCCACCAATATAAGAAAGGCAAGAGATTGATGGACAAAATATGATGGAGTACAACACAGGCAAGTTAGACAAATTTTGCTCAGTGTTTGAAAACTAATGAATGTCTCCACCATCTGTGATTTCCTTAAACTAGAAATTGACTACAACATCACAGAAAGGAAGTATAAATTTGCAGATTCCATTCTGTAATATTAGCTCCATTTATGTATGGATATATCCATATATATATATATATATATATATATATATATATATGGATGGATATATATGTTTATGGATATATACATTAGACATATTAGACATGGTCAGAGAAGGCCTGAGTTCATAACTTTTGAGGTGAGACCTAAAGGTTGAGATTGTGAGGAAGAGCATTCCAAGCAAAGGAAATAACAAATAGGAAGGTTCTGAAATAAGACAATCTTAAAATATTTCAGGAATGGAAAGAAAATCAGTGTGGCTGGTCCATCATAGGCAAGGAGTTGCATGACACAGATAATGTAGCAGAAGATAGGATCTTAAAATGGGGTCTGTAGACTCATTAAGGAGTTTGACTTTTAATATAAGAAAAATGAGAAGATTAATTAGAGTACTGAGCAGTGGTAAGGAGGGGTCTGAGTGACATTTTTAAAAGATCACTCTATTTGGGTAAAAATGGATTGTAGAAAGACAAGATGGAATTTATGATAGTAATTTTGGTAGTCATTGATGCTCTTTTGAGGTAGAGGGATACATGTGATGAAACTTATGTTTTGCTAAAAAATGTTCTTCCCGTTTGCCAAGAAAAAAACTGAATAATAGACTTAGCAAGTAAATATTCTAGAGTTAGTTTTGAGCCAATCTCAAATTCTGTTTTAGCTTCTCATGTCAACACTGAAAGTATTTGAAATTGCGATTGACTACATTCTGTTCTGCTTTCATATTTCCTTTTTTCCTGTTTTACAATATTTTCTCTTTTATTTATTTTGAGAAAGAGAGTGAGGATGAGAGGGGGAGTGGCAGAAAGAGAGGGAGTGAGAGAATCCCTGGTAGGCCCTGCACTGTCAGCACAGAGCCCAAAGCGGGGCTTGATCTCACAAACCGAGATCATGACCCGAGCTGAAACCAAGAGTCAGATGCTTAACTGACTGGCCACCCAAGTGCCCCTCTTATAATATTTTCAAGTAATATTATATAACATTTTTTTTATCTTGATACACATATGAAAGTGAAGCATTAAGAAGATTACACAAAATGCATTTGTAAAAAAAATATACATTAGTTTCCAAAAAATGTCTTTCTGAAAGTGAAAACAAAGTACTATGGAACAGAAATAAAATGATCACTTTAATAATTCATCTCTTTAGTGTGCTGTCCCAATTCCTAATATTTTGGTTTAGCAGGATATTATGCTCATAATAAATGCTGTGTATAAATAAAATATGTGAGTATGTATACATTCACACAAATTTACCAATTATTTCATGATGTGTTTACTTTATCCTCAGCAATCCATCTGGTAAATGACCATGACTAACATTTCTTTAGAGTCTTATTTATACCAAGACATTTGTTAAGCACATGAAAGTAATTCACCAATATGTTTTAAATGAATTGCATATTCTATACATTTAGGTAAGTCTGGGGAATTTGTGTTATTTATCTAAATCATTGATTCACAAGTACAAGTTAAACTTTTCTGTCACTTATTTCCTTCATATTTTTGCTCTCTCTTTTCACATTACAGAACTAAGCAATAATTACTCTGAATGCATTCTGTGGTAACCTATGGTTCATGATCCTTTTAATTCTTTGTGCACTATTTACTATGACTATCAGGTCCTTTTTTCGATTTTTATGTCAATATTATTCTGAATAATATTGTTCATCAGTATGCCTTTCACAATAATGAATATGCTGAGGTCAACGGGTAAACATATTTTCTACTACATAAATGATAATGTTACAGCCCTGAAATCTCCTGTTGTAACAGAACACTTAATGCAATTTGGCAATATTGGCAATATTTTCATGTTATTGGACTGTCACAAAAAGATAATAGATGAAATGCACTGAAATAGACTTACATAAGTTGGTGAAGCCAAGAGTTTTAATATTTTCTTATTTGATTAAGACAGAATATGAGTAGTTTAGATTCTGGGGCTAATTGTTACACACATATATTTTCTATTCTGGAGCCAGAACCAAAGTCATTGAACTCTATCCTTACTGTACGTTAGAGAGAGATATACTGCATAAACTTCAAGTAAAGCAGAAGTGGGAAAGTTGATTCATTTTATCAGATATGCGTTATTATTCCTCTGGAAAAAAAATGATGCCCATCCTTTCAAATAGTATGATTCCAAAACAAAACACTGACAAGGGGTCCAAATTCTAAAATGCAGCCTTTGGAATTTTCTGGAGTAGAAACTGCTTGTTGATATTGAATGAATTTTACTTATAGAAACAAATAGGATGGTATTGTTTTAGCTACCTTTCTTGGTAATAGCTTTATTCTGTATTCTTCCTCAGTGTAACAATACCCCGTAAGACAAGAAAGAATATCTCTGTGTTCAATCTTTTGATTTCACCTGAAATGAAGTTGCTCTGCCCCTAAATCAATATCTCAGTGCTGAGTTGATTACATGTTTGACGTTCGTAAAGGATGAAAGAAGTCTGAGATATTGCTCCTGTGATAAGTGGGAATGTGCAAGAACAGCCCAAGTTATAACGACACAGAGTTGTTATTTCTTTTTCTTTTTTTTTTTTTTTTTTTTTTTTTTTGTCAGGCTATACTGTACACAGAACTGTTTGGGAATCTAAAGCCTGTTGTAAACTGTAATTAATGAAAAATGCCATTCAACTGAGAGGTATCTGGTTAGGTCAGAAAGAGGTATCAACGAAATCTGTCTTCTCAAGCATGCAAATTAATGCACAAAATTAACTACATTCTTAATTCACTTATAACCCTGACTTAACTATCCGCATGATTGTCAACATTTTCTCCATGAAAGAAAAAGTCACTTTCATACTTTTTGTATCTTTGTTTAGAATGAGGGCAGTGTTGGTAAGGGCAAGGGGCAAGACACGCCAATAAGTTAGAACTCATTGGCTACAGAGTCCTAGAAAAGGCTATGGCCTTCTTGAGACCAGAGGGTAGAAAATAACAGATCTTATCTGGATGAATTGGACAAAGTCAAATCCTATGCTCTATTCTTCTGGTATAATAGACCATGCCACTGCATGTTTAGGGAACATATAACTAGATAGGATAATTGGGAAGGTCATCCAAAGCATTTTCTACCATTCAGCAAGAAGACAACCATATATGAAAGGAGGTTAAACAGGCATTTCTGAGATAGTCATTTAGGAGGATATCTTCAAAGTCTTTCCCCATTCGTCTGCCTCTTTTAGCTTCATCTTGTTTGTTTGTTTGTTTGTTTGTTTGTTTTTGAGAGGGAGAGAGACAGAATGTGAGAGGGAGAGGGACAAAGGGAGAGGGAGACACAGAATCTGAAGCAGGCCCCCGGCTCTGAGCTGTCAGTACAGAGCCTGACTCAGGGCTTGAAAGCACACACCATGAGATCAGGACCTGAGCCAAAGTCGGCAGCTTAACCTACTGAGCCACCCAGGCACCACTGGTCTGCCTCTTTTAGCTTTCAATGTATAATTGTCAACGAACATGAGGCTGATTTCTCAAGAAGGTCGCTCTTAATTGCCCTTATGTGGCTTGAGAGTATTTAAAATTTACTTCTAATTGTGCATTATATTTGAGATTTAATAGCTGAATGCTTTTCAAACCATGTTCAACAGAGCTCTACAGGTAGCACACGGACAACTATGGGGAGCAAGGGAGAAATAACTGCGGGCCTTAGATTCCTTACAGATTTTAACAACAGCTGTTCCACTTTTATGGGTTTGTGTTTTCGCCTATCATTTTGATTGAAGACCAGTTACTGCTAAAAATGTGATATGATATAGGTCAGGTGTGGGGGAAATGTTGACAAGTAGAAGTAATTGTGCCTTCATTCCTTTTTGTATTCAACAAATCCTCATCAAGCATCTATGTAGCTTAAAACAATAGCAAGCCACAGAGGAAGGAAGGGATTCTCTGGTTTTTAAGGAAAACAGGAAAAATGCGAAGAGGTAGGAGGCTACTGTGGTGTTCTTGGTCAGGCAGTAAGGATCCAAAAGAGGGAAATGGAGCCATAAATGCAAAGTTAGGAAAGATTAAGCTGGCATCTGCTCTGACTAGAGAAAAGTTAATGACTTCTAGTATGTTGAGGCTGCATCATAGAACTGTTTGCTTGGGTTTTGAGTTTTCACTGGCACAGTTTATGCATTAATATAATTAAGCAAAAGCATTTTTGTGAGGCCTCAATAACCTCTATCATTCAATATTGAATCATATATAATGGTGTTAATCAAAGTGTCAAATATGAAATATTTTACTTAATAGCTTTGACATCCTGTGATTTGTGACAAAAGAAAGTCTGGGCAAAATTTTCATAATTAACCATCTACATTAATAATTCATTTGCATGTAGTTTCCAAATTATGGGTATTAACTTCTCTTTAAGGCATATTAATGGTTCATAAGTATAAAATTATATTGTATATTATGCAATCCTTTTTTGTTAGTGGCAGTTACTTGCAATTTCAACAGGACTTCCCATTTTGGGGGAAAAACAAGTAAATAAATCAGTAAAAAGTTCAAGTTTGAGTATTTCTATTTTGAGATACAGCTAAAATGTATGTTTTATTATGTTTAAATGTTCTTTAAAATTTTTTTAATGTTTTTCTTTATTTTTTTTTTTGTTTTTAACGTTTTATTTATTTTTGAGACAGAGAGAGACAGAGCATGAATGGGGGAGGGGCAGAGAGAGAGGGAGACACAGAATCGGAAGCAGGCTCCAGGCTCGAGCCATCAGCCCAGAGCCCGACGCCGGGCTCGAACTCACTAACCGTGAGATCGTGACCTGAGCTGAAGTCGGACGCTTAACCGACTGAGCCACCCAGACGCCCCTGTTTTTCTTTATTTTTGAGAGAGAGAGAGAGAGAGAGCGAGAGAGCGAGCTGTTAGCAACAGAGCCTGATATGGGGCTCAAACCCACAGACTGGACCACAAGATCATGACCTAAGCTAAAGTCAGATGTTTAACCATCTGAGCCACACAGGCTCCCCAAATGTTCTTTTAGAGTAAGCATTCAAAGTCATACAAAAATAAAATTAAATAAACTAAACCTGTTCTTAGAATAGCGATGAGATTAACCATTTTGATTGCTGTTTTAGTAACCCTTCTTCAAAAACCTTCAAATAAAACATAAGTTTATACCTAAAAAATAGAGAATATAGATATTAGACTATATAATTTAGGGCAGAAAATATGAATAGTTTTCATATTTTGATATTTTTGACTTAACATATACCACCAACTTCTACCAAATATTGTGTAGTGAAAAGGTCACTGAATAGGGGTTTACATGATGTGACTTCTAACCTCCAAATCTAATTCATGACCTTGGAAAGTGTATGCAAACTTTTAAGCCTCAGGTTCTAAAAATTCATAATGAGAAGGTGATTTTGGTCCCTTTCAAGTCTGTGAATGGAGATGCTTTTTTTCTAAATAGCTTCTGAATGTTTTTCCTTTATTTCCATGAAATAAACCTTTATGGTTATAGAAAATGTGCTTAATTAAAGTTATTTTCTCTTGGAGATATATCTGAAACATGTATCCTGGTAAGAATTACGTCAAGATTATGCTTTTTTGCTATGATGCTGAATAACGGTTCAGAGACTTTGAGAAGTTCTGTCTTAGTTCATGAAAGCATACTGGGTTATAGAAATCATTATTGAACTTTCTTTCAGCCACAGACTCAGTCTATTCTTAGGGTTTGAGCAACATAACTTGCATTTTTGTATAGATCTAAGTAGATCTTAAATAGACTCTCATTTGATGGATAATAGATGATAAATGATAGATGATAGATAACAGATGAACAGATATAGAGAAACAGCTGGATGATTATCATAGTTAATATAGTATCATATACAGAGTAATGGTTACTTGAAGGTGAGAAGATGCTCAAATGCCTATATTGATCAACATACTACATAATATATTCATGAAAAAACTTTTATAATTGCAGGGTGAATAGCCACTTACTGATATAAATGGCACAGCTTGGGCTCCGTAGACCAGGGAACTCCTGAGGAATGACAGGCAGCAAACCAGGCCCAGAGCAATGAGGATCTAAGAAAAATAAAAGAAGCAGATTTACTGTCCTGATGGACAATATTAAAGGTATGGCAGTCAAAACTCTAACGTAAACTTTGTAGAACTGAGCCGTGTTACATCCTGTCTCAGCAACACTTCATCTTCATATGAAGCCTAACATATGAAGCCTAACATTAAAAAAAAAATTAAAATCCATTAAAATATTTATTGAAATTTCTGGAATTGCGACATGGGATTCCATGTCATGATACATATAACTTCTGTATGACAACTTCTCTAGATATGCTACTTCTCAGTCTTACATGGCATCGCATGGCTTCTGTCCTTGACATTTGGTCTTTGTGCTCCTTCTTTATCCTTAAACTATGCTACCTGCATTGGCCTCTTTCCCTTCTTCTGTGTTTATTTTTATAGGTCTCCTTTTGCCCTTTGATGTAAATTAGTCTAGACTTTCTGATATGCTTCTAATTCTCCTCTTGACTCATAACTCAAATTACTATAACAAAGAGAAGTGTAAATCCTTTCATACTAATAATAGCTTTTGGCATTATTACACTAACAAGTACATGGGTGTGAGATAAAAATCAGGAACCCAGCATAAGCACATGTCAATAACCTGGAGGTCCAATGGGAGGGGAAGTTGGAAGAACTATTGACTGCATATGTTACATAGATAGTCTGGATGTACTAGTCTGTAGATCCAAAGCAAATATGCATAATTATCTGAAGTGAGCTCCAAGTTCAGACAAACTGGAGACCTGAAAATTGTGTAAAGGTAGAACTTGCAGGCTGTCAGTTCTAGTGATTCCATGATGGGACATGGGGATGGACAGTGAATGCTGCGGTCAACAATCTAGGGTGAAGATTCCACTAAAAATAATTAAGGATGCAGGGAGGAGAATATGAAAACAAAGTGGCTTCAATATGTTGTCACATTACCTATAACCCTGATCTCTTTCTGGCACTTATCCATCAATTTTAGAAGTTGTGTTCTCATAGGACTTAAAAATGGCCAAGGCTAGTCTCAAATTTATTTGATGATGATTGTGGCCATTTTGGTGGCAGTGGAGCAAAAAGATCTAACAGTTATAACTAATAATTAATAATAGTTATAACTAATAATTAATAATAGTTATAACTAATAATTATATAACATTTACCTATTTATCTACCATATATATGATTAAATTAAAATGCATTAAATTATTGTTATTCAAACATTTTTGATGTACTAAAGAGACAAATTCCTGTAATTAAAAATGATAGATATACACAATTAGTATTCACCAAAACGCTCCTATGATCTTTTCTGCAATTCATTCATACATGTTGGAACACCGAAGAAGTGGGTAGATGGATATACTTCCATGGCATTCCCGTGAGAGCTTCCCACATTAATTCTGTATGTTAGCTGTGACTGTAGGTTGCAAATTCCTGGAAGGTTCTGATCTGGGCAGCAGCAGGATGTCCCTAACTATACGGCACATATCTACAATGGTAGATTTGAAACCTGAGTGAACTCTCCCCCAACTTCAGTTCCTCCAGGCATCCCACTGGATTTATGAAGATTAACAACATTAAATTGTCTTGTACTTTGAATATGTAAAGAGGCTTCTGTTGTCCAACAGTATACAGACTGATACGCAGAACAACTGAAATCACCCTTGACTGAGGTTTTTCTATAATTTAGGCAATAACAATCAATGATAAAAAAGATGGTAAAAGTATTCCTTCTCTCCAGAAGTTATTAGAAAAGAGAGTCAAGCATATTTAAAAATAACTAAAACAATATGTAAAATTATTGAGCATGAGCCAAATACAATTTTAAGTTTTATGCATATGTTCACCTATATAATGCTTAAAACAATCTGTAACATATTGTTAAGACCATTTTAAGGAAAAGGAAATTGGGATATGGAGATTTTGAGGAGTTTGTTCAAGGTTGCACAGCTCATCAATGATGGAGTCATGATTCCAACTCAGGGCATCAGATTCTGGGGCCAGCAGTTAGTGTCACAGCATCACTTCAAAGACAGAATACAAAGTGCCATAGAAATGCAGATGTAAATGGGATAAGTTCTGTTAAGTAAGCTGGAAAAAATGAATCAAAGATAGTAGCTCTAGAGATATTTGTGTTGGCTTTATTTAAAGTGAAGTGAGGGTGAGGATGATCATCTTAGGCAGTGAGCATGTACATTTAAAGTTGTATAAACATAAAAATATAATATGTGATATTTAGAAGATGTTGAGAGGCCAAAGTAGCCTAGAATCCTGTCTCCTTGGGGAGAATGAAAAGGCTGGGATTGTAAAATGGGGACCACTGTGAATCGCTTTGACTAGTCTCATGCAAAATAAATTTATCATTTTTTAAAAAACTTTAACTTATCTTTTAAAAAAATCACTCAACAAAATTAAATCATTCTTGTGTGTTTGATTGCAAATGAGGTAAAATGAGGGCATCACATTCTAGACAAGATATTCAGTGGCATCCCCCCAGCATTGGACAGTGAATGTCAATTCATAGTTCAAGGTGGCGGGACTAGCAGATCTTCTGGGTCCTTCTAGGTGTGTGAACCATGACCTGTGACAATCTCTTTCCTGAGTTTTAGGGACTTTTTGAACAAACACAGTTTATGTGTAGCACAAGATGAGGCAAAAAAATAGTCAGTGATAAGTTCTAAGAGAGGAGAGTTGGCAGGTTGTAAATTCTATGCAGGGTAACTTGCTAAGGGATGATTTCCAGCACAGGGCTGTGGCATCGAGGGAAAGTCACCAAGAACATTTATGTAGAGCGAATACCCTCAGAATGTGCCTTTGGTAATCTGTTGTGGCATAGAAAAATGTTAGATCCTATATTTATGTATTTAATCTAAAACTCTGGCATGCATTTCTCTATATTATGCAAAAATGTATCCCTAGGTTTAGTAGTTTAGCTGTTCCTTTTTTGACTTGAAAAAAAGAGTGTCCTTTTTTGACACTCTTTAAATGTGTTAGAATCTACAGGTTTCCCTTTTATCCACTTCTTTTCCTAAAAACCTATATGATGATCATTATCATAGTCCCTTGAGGATATGGAATTTTCCTTAAATGTCTTTAGTCCTATACTATCAAGCCTACTTACCTGCAACAAATGGGCCACATATATTATGCTAATGAAAATACCAGATTTGGTAAGTGGGATCAGTTAGTTGTAGACAAGAGTAAAGTTATTAATATTATTATTTAGAAGCATTAGTCACACAAATTTATAAAGTGTTATTAGAGTTCATTCATATCAGTCAAATTAATTTTATGCACTTTTCAGCCATTACAAAAAGGCATCTTCAATTTCTGTCCTATTTCTAAGCTTTAAAATTAGCATGCATCTTTCATATGTTTTAGTATAAATAAAGACTCTAAATTGTTGCGAAAACACTGAGGTCATAGGGAGATGATGATCTCAAGGGTACTAAAAAGAAGTAGGCAATTCTGTTAAACATTTTTTTTTCTGTCTTCTGTGACCTGCTAATTACTTAACAAAAAAGAATGATACACTAACTGAATACATTAGCTGATAAGCAAAAAAAAAAAAAAAAAATGTGATTGCTAAAAGGGATAGATATAATTCCTCTGTTATTTTTTGGTCTTTTTAAGTTTTAACTCATTATCCAATTTCAGGTATTTCTCATTTTAGTGAATGAGAGTATTTAGGATAGCAGAACTTCGGTCTTGAGTGATAAGAATTTAAGACTATATTCAGATTTTCCTACTAGAAATGATTTCCATTTAAATATATATATATATATATATATGTGTATATATATATATATATATACACATATATATATATATAATTATTGTTATTAGTTTTTAGGCTACATAAGTCAAAAATAATGCTATTTCAAATATATTTATCAATATAAAATATTTAATAAATAACCAAAATATATTGTTGCAAATACTTACAGATATTTAAAGAATAGCTAAATAGTGTGAGGTGCATCCAGACGATGGAATTATTCAGCACTAAAAAACTAGCAAGCTATGAAATGGTTACATGCCATATGATTCCAACTATATGACATTCTGGAAAAGGCAAAACTTATGGAAAACCATAAGTTTTCAGGGGTTGAGGAGTGGGAAGAAAGATGAATAAATGAAGCAGAGAGGATTTTTAGGGCAGTGGAAATACCCTGTATGATACCACAGTGATGGATGTATGTCATTTTACATTTTTCCAAACCCATGCAATGTAAAACACTAAGAGTGAACCCTAAGGCATAGGAAGAAATATTTTATGAAAGTTGTTTAAGGCAATAGAAATAAAAAATGTGTAAGGATTAACGTAATACATAAAAATCTTATTCACAGGTTATAAGATTCTGATGTAAAGAATTAAAAAAAAATACATACGCTATTAAAATAAGTTAATGTATTCAGCAAAATCTCAGGCTACGATGTCAATATACAAAAGCAGTTATGGCTCTATATATGAGCAAAAAAAAGTTAATAGAAGTAGATATTTTAAAATATTTAAATTATTTAATTTAAAATGGTATCAAGTAAGTCAAATACATATTATAAATCTAAGAAAGCATGTGCAAGGCCTCTACAAATAAACCTGCAAAATGTTATTGATAGAAAAATGTGAAGTGATATGCTCTATTTATGATTTGACAACCTGATAATGTAAAGATGTCAATTTTTCTCATAATATTCTGTATATTTACAGTCTTTTTCTTAAGTTTATTTATTTTTGAGAGAGAGAGAGAGAGAGAGAGAGAGAGACCATGAGTGGGGGAGGGTAGAGAGAGAGGAGGCTCTCCCAAGGAGGCTCCAGGCTCTGAGCTGTCAGCACAGAGCCCGACGTGGGAAGCCCCGCGAACCATGAGATCATGATTTGACCCAAAGTCAGATGTTTACCTGATGGAGCCACTTAGGCGCCCCTTAACTACAGTCTTAATCAGGTTCCAATAAGATTTTGTGTGTAAGGTGTGTGTGTGTGTGTGTGTGTGTGTGTGTGTGTGTGTGTGTGTGTATTAATACGAAGGTCTACACATAACCAATCTGATCTTGAAAAGGAACAGAGTGGAAAGACTTATTTTTATAGCTATCAAAAGTTATTTTAGAGCTCTTTTGCCTGCAGTCTTATCTCAAAATGGCACCTCACTGAGGCATTCACATAGAAAATGTGTTGTTTTGTGTAACTCAAATTTACATTTGTGACAGAACTTTGATGCTCTGGCCTATTAGAGGGTTAAACGACTTTTTCTAGTTTAACCTAGATGATTATGTCCATTCAAATAGCTCTCTAAAATATAACTGTAGTTTCCTTTAGGAAATAAAATTAGTTTGTGCCTAATTTTTTCATCAATTTTGAAACTACCTTCACCTTAACTTTCTCAGCTTTATAAATAAATGCAAATTTAATATACCTGGCATTTAGTTATTAATATAGAGATTAAAATAGTTCAGTATTGGCATAGAGATGGAAAAATAGACTAATAAAATATAGAAAAACTAACGCATATATGGGCAGTTTATTTACAACAAAATTGTATTGCACAGAAAAAGAAAATAATATTTTCAATAAAATCATCCTGGATTAATTGGATATACCCATTAAAAATATCTTGACCCCTACTTTACCCTCTATTAACATGGAGATTTCTAGTCATAAAAAGATAACATTGAGTATGATGCTAAGTAATATACTAAGCAATAATATTTATAACTTGACAAAGTGCGAGTTTTCAGAACATTTAAAAGACTCCTACAAATCAATAAGAATGGTGAAGAAATCAACAAACTACCAGTCAAACAAATCGTCAACCCAATAATAAAGTGGACGAAAGATAGAGACAACTTCCAAGGAAAATATCCAAACAACCAAATGATATGAAATCACGCCCAACCTCCTTGTTAAGCAGGGGAAATGCAAATTAAATACTTTGAGACACCACAAAACAACCACAAGAATGGTTTAAATTAAAGAGGCTGACAATATCATTTGTTGGCAGGAATGTGCAGAAATAATCAACTCGAAAATATTCCTGGTGGGAGTACAAATTGAAAAACTGCTAGGAAAAGTAGTTCAGCTGGTATCTACGAATGTTGGACATTTCTTATCATTTGATGCAGCAATTTGTACAGTTGATACACAACAGAAGTGTGTACATATGTGCAGCAAGACATGTTTGCAAAAATATTAATAGTAGAATTATTTTAATAGCCCCAAGCTGGCAGCAGGATTTGAATGGATAAACTGGGGTAGTTTCATCCAATAAGTACTATACGGTAATGAAAATGAATTAACTGTCTATTCACAACAGCATACATAAAATGACAAATATTTTTGAGTCAAATCAAATTGGCCATAAACAAATTGATTGCAACATTTTATTTATATAAATTTATAAAAAAAGACTAATATGAAATCGGAATAAGGGAACCTTTTGGGTGTAGACTAGGCTAATCATTAGGAGGGGGAAGCAGGGGAGGTGCTAGGATGTCATTGGTCTCTCTCTGTCTCTCTCTCTCTCTCTCTCTCTCTCTCACTCTCTCTTTCTCTTACCTTTATTGAGTTACACACTTCATCAAGCTGTATACATTTTCTATTTGTAAACATTTTCCTATGCATAATATTTTTTTTAAACTTAGGTCAAATACATTTGAAAATTACTTTCGGTAAGTTTGCTAAAATTCAATATGTTCTAGAGTTTTGTAAACCATTAATATACTAATTTGCATTTCCGCTCTAAAAATGTAGTGCATTATGTACCATTTCTCAAGGTTACTTCTAGAAAATACATATTGGGAAATATTCATTTGCGTGCAAAATTATTTAATATGGCATATCAAGGGTTTTCTGATCTCATTTTTACTAACTTCCTCAAGCTCTATTTTCTCCGTTATTCTCTATTCTCTGTTTGTTATTCTCTATTTGTAAACCACACGCAATTACATGCTCCTTTCAAATAAACCCAGCTATCTCTTTCCTCCATACGTTACCATAGAAATGATTCCTCTGTCTGAAATATTTTTCTATCTGTAACATAGGTAAGCCCTAAGTAATTGCAAGGCTCAAATTGGTATCTCCTTCAGAAAGACTATCATAATTCACCTAGTCTGTGTTAAATGTTCTCCTTTTGCTTTCAGAGTCGCCTGAACTTACTCTATCATAGCACTTATGATATTGATTTGAAAACTAGAATATGAACACCATGAAAATATCTCATTTTTCTTTGTATTTGAGGCATCTCTCACAGTTTGCACACAATCGACATCTAACTAGTGAATTTATTGCATTTTTGAAATCAAAGACATTTTAACCTTTCTCGGAATTTGTGAAGTAGGAAAACAGAGGTCCATCCAAGGTGCCCTGACTTTTCCCTTAGGCCCACATGGAACTAGAAAGTCTGAGAGCCAGTCAAAAGCCAGATATTCAGGCACCAACTCACCTCACGTTTATTTTCACCATTTTTGTAGAAAGCAACACAATAGATTTGATCGTATGGAGACATTCACTTTATTTCTACACTGATGCAGCATTTCTTTGGAAATGGTAGAAAATATCTCCAGCTGCAGATTTCCTTACAGATAAGGAATTACAAATTTTCTATGAGTCTGTGTTTTTGTTGAGTTGCTCGGTCAGCGGCACATGGATGATTGCGAAGTAGGCTTAGGTAAAGCAGCACGCCAATGAGCGATCAGATGGCCGGTTTTCTGCTCTGTATTTGGGATGCTTTCAGGCTTATTTTGAGGATTAATTGATTGAATACGTGTGAGGCGCTTAGAACAGTGCCGGACATGTAATAAAGCCTGGAAAAATGTTAACTATTATCATTTTCTTTCTCGTGCAGTTATAAAGTTGTGTTTTTCTATTATGAAAACTTTGAGGAAGCATAAGAAAACGCAGCGTATGTCTATGCAAGTGGATGTTATATTGAAATGAAGAATGGTTAGGTAATAAATTGAGCTTCAACACTAAAAAATCTTCAATGAAGAATGAACAATGAGGGGCGCCTGGGGAGCTCGGTCAGTTAAACATCTAACTTCGTCTCAGGTCATGGTCTCCTGGTTGGTGAGTTCGAGCCCCACGTTGGGCTCTGTGCTGACAGCTCAGAGCCTGGAGCCTGCTTCGGATTCTGTGTCTCCCTCTCTCTCTAACCCTCCCCTGATCTCCCTCTCTCTTTCAATGATAAATAATAAACATTGAAATTTTTTTTTTTAAATATGAACAGTGAACCTTAAATTAACACCGGTCTCTTATTGCGGTTGTACTCATGTGTGCGAGTGTATGTGTGCCTGGCAAACCAGAATGGATACAACTTAGCCTGCAAGGGCCCCCCCCGCCCCAACTTCCTCTTAACCTTCTCTGCTAATGATTGTAATGAAACGTTGATCCAATGCACAGGTATCATTGATTGCTGGTCAATAGAAGTATGAATAATAAACCATACAGTCCTAAGATTGAAATGGTCCTATTTTAAAATGAAAGATTAAAAAGCACCCGTATCTCAGAAAACGTAAATAGGTAGCTTTCACCACAGCCTCAGGGTCATCCTAAAGAGTGCAGAATAGTTGGGAAGTATTATACGCCTGCAAACAGTTTTCTACAAAAACATAGGGAGTCTGATATTATCTGATATTATTTTAGGAACTCTTACAAGGGGGCTTTCTATTTTTCTGTCCTGATCCATAGACCCTTTTAACATAGCATACATTAAGAATCTTTAATTCAGAAAAAATTGAACAGGACAAACCATAGCAACAAACATCCTCCTTAAACATAATATTGGGGCTTTATCTTCGAAAGACAACTAGCTCATTTTAATTCAGTTTCCAGTTTTCAGTGAAAAGATATTTACTCTACCAAAGAAAATGGATAGGTTTAATGACACATGGATATGTATTATGGATTAGATAAAATATGTTTTTATTAAAAATAGTCTCAGATGATCTATATTCATTAGTACCTTCCTATTACATAAAAAATTATGGTTTAAGCAATCTGTTTGTTTTATACCATGCACTGCAATTAATTATCAATGTATTTTTTTTCAGTAGTTAATTTATGTTTCTCTTATTGATTGAATTCATTATATGATTATATGATTCACTTTTGGAGCTGAAAGGTGTTCTATAATTTTATTCATTGCTAAATGTTATTTTATAATATAGGTGTATTAGTTTCCTATGGCTGCTGCAACACAGTACTGAAAATTAAGAGGCTTAAAATTACAGAAATATATTACTTTGCAGTACTGAAGGCTAGAGGAGTCAGCAATCTATAGGGCAGAACCATGATTCCTCTGAGAATCTGGTTAGAATTTTATTTGCTTCCTTCTGGCTTCTGGCGGTCATGGGCAGTCCTGAACATTTCTTGGTTTACAGTTGTTTTTGTCTTCGAAGGGAATTCTCCCTGTGTGTCTTTTCATGGCTTCTCATGTCTGTCTCTGTATCCAAACTTTTCCTTTTTTGTAGGGACACCAGTTACATTGGATTAGGGCTCACACTAATGAACTTATTTTCACTTGATTAGCGCTGTATAAAACCACTTTCAAAATAATATCACATTTTGAGGTACCGGGGGTTAGGACTTCAACCTATCTTTTCTGGGGAGACACAATTCAACTCATAACAATCAGAGTCAATGTCATTTGAAGATGCATGTAGACATTGATAGAGTTGTTCCCTTTTAAAAGAAATCGGGGTGAGAAACATTATAGAGTAAAACCTTGATATGTGAGCATAATTTGTTCTGGAAACATGCTTGTAATCCAAAGCACTTGTGTATCAAAGCGAATTTCCACATAAGAAATAATGGAAACTCAGATGATTCATTCCACAACCCAAAAATATTCATGTCAAAATGGTTACAGTACTGAAATATAATCAAAATAAGAAAGCAAATACAAAATATAAAGAAAAATAAACGAACCTACACTTACCTTTGAAAACCTTTGTGGCTAATGAGGGAGACAAGAGAGAGAAGGGTTATTGTGTAGGACAACTTTCACTATTACTAATGGAATCACTGCTATCTATTGGCTCAATGGAATCTTGGTCTGCATGGGGGCCATTGTATATGCTCACACAGATGTTGACTACAATATTAATAAACTCTTGTCATATACTGTATCCAATGTAACTGGCAATACGGCAGCAGAGGAAAGGGTGTATATCTGCAGGCAACCTGACCTAGAATGAAGCAGAGCATTCCTAAGCTTACTTTTGTATGGAAAGGCAAAAGAAATGTCCATAGGTGCTTTGAATATGATAAACAATACACTCTAGTGCCGGTTTTGGGCATCTCCCAATGTTCTGAAAAATCACTGATTTCTGCCATACACCACAGCCTACATACACACTGAGCATCTGCGCATGGGAGATGATCATGCACAGTCCCACAGCGAGAGAGCAGAACTATTGGCTCAGTTGTGATCATGTGACATTTGGCGGCACGTACTATTCGTGTTGCAAGACATCACTCATTTATCAAGTTAAAATTTATTAGAAATGTTGCTCATCTTGCAGAACACACAGAGAACAAGTTACTCACAATCCAAGCTTTTACTGTATATATGTCAAATATAGTTCTTCTAGATTCTAATCGGGCGGTAACAAATCCCAAATTTAAGAAAGTTTTCATGTTCTCTCATGCATTTTTTTTGTAACTGTTAGGAAGAAAAGCAAAACCTACTCTCACCCATGTAATATAATTCCTCTCCGGACTCAGGGGCATGAATAAGCTTGCTAGGTTTTCTTGAATATGCATGTTAAATGACACCAAAATGCACATATGTCGTGACAAGGTTATAATTCAATTTGCAAAAGATTATCCAAATTTTGGTTGAACTTCAGTGTTTTTGGTATAGTAATGCAAGTGTTTTATTCTTTGAGATTTGTATGATTTTACCCCAAAATATTTATATTTTATTATTTTTGTTGTAAAAAGGACTGTACTATACAGTATATTACAATTTGTAATATAATCTCACTTAATCTGTTGGCTTAAATTTTCATGCATTTCTGTCAAAAGTCATTTGTACACAAGCATCTATTCCCAAGCTTTAGCATAGAAAATGAGTGTTAAGAGATACTGAATGAAGTTTTTCAGGACAATAGTTCTGTTGAGGTTTACAATAACCTTAAATTAAAAGCATTTGCATTGATTTGTTGGTATTGCCTACAAAATAATTCAGCTTCACTGTACTTCACAGAAACAGAAGGGGCTATCTACAACTTGGGAGCTACCTTATAAAACCATGCTGTTCCTTCAGCAAGACTAAGAGAGGATCAGATGAGTGCAAATTTATTAGTCTTAAAAGAAAACACCTATCATAAAATTCTACCAATGTTTCTTAGAGGTATTTATGCAAATATGTATTGATTTCCCAGAATATGATTGATCGGAGGGTTTCTGAGAAGGCCTAACAGTTTCTAGCTGACATTAAATTCAATGGAAATAAAAAATAGGATTTTGCCACCTAAAAAGTTCCAAATAAGCTGTATTAATAAGAATTTAATTTCTAGATTTGCACTGGTGAGTGCTCATTTGCAATATTTCTTTTTAGTCCAGTACTACTGTGTAAGAAATACATTGATAGGGGCGCCTGGGTGGCTTGGTCGGTTGGGAGTCTGACTTCGGCTCAGGTCATGATCTCACGGTCCATGAGTTCGAGCCCCGCATCGGGCTCTGTGCTGACAGGTCGGAGCCTGGAGCCTGTTTCGGATTCTGTGTCTCCCTCTCTCTTTGCCCCTCCCCTGTTCATGCTCTGTCTCTCTCTGTCTCAAAAATAAATAAACGTTTAAAAAAAAAAAAAGAAATACATTGATAAACATGACCATATTAAGGAGAGTTTATCTATGTTCCAAAAGGTGGGATATTCTACAATTTGAGGAATGTCAAAGAAAGAATTGACGATGACATACCTAGTAAGATGTATTTGGGTTATCTGATAAGAAATGTTGAAGGGAGTATTAACTATATTTATCATAGTAATTCCTATAGATGTAAAAGCTAAGTTACATTTTTGAATGACTTGAATGGATATATAAGTTCAATGGAAGGAAACTATGTGAAGTTTCTCACCATCTCAATCAATCTTCATAAATAACCTTTGGATTAATTGTTAATATTTTGATATTAAATGTCCCCTATTCTAATGTCCAGGCTTTTCTGTTATGCTAAACTGCCTCGCACCCAAAATCTCTGCCTTGGTGAATTTGCTCAGATTTGTATTTATATGGGATGGTCTGATTCAGGAAAGAATTTTCTATATGCCTAAATGGAAAAGATAGCCAACTCCTGATAAGAATGCTATAGAAGTGATTCAAACATAAGAGAAACAGAAAACAATGTTTCCAAAGGGAGTACTAGGGATTCTCACCCAGGTTACATGTTCTTACCCTACATTTTTGGAACTGAAATCTTCATTTACTAAAGCTTTCCGGAAAATCCTCCTTTTAGGATTTTACATGCATTATAGGTGCATTTTAGGTGCAAAGTTTGATTGCCACAGATATTAAAGGATAAGATCTTATTATTTTAATTATTTTTACATTTGGATTCACCTTCATATATAGGATGCAGCATCACCAGAAGTACTTGCATAAATTCTCAATCCGAAGGTGAAATCAAATAATGAGTAATAAAACAGAACCGAAGCAAAATGGTGAGTTGATTACAATGTTAAGAATATAAGAACCCCAAATTCTGGGTACACAAGAAAGAAATATAGAGACAGAAAACATTATGTTTCCAAAATGTTGCATATATTGCATCATTTAATTATCACAAAAAACCTTTTAATGTAGGTCCAATTACCTTTAGGCACAATTATCTTTGTAATTTTATAGATACAGAAAACTGAAATCTAAAGTCTAAGCTATCAGCGAGTTTTAAGTGACAGAATATTGCTTCAAAATCAGCTCTACCTTCATAAACTTTAGGGAACTCCATTATTTCTGTCCCCAGTTTAATGAAAACTGTGTGCCAGGGGCGCCTGTGTGTCTCAGTGGGTTAAGTGTCTGACTCTTGGTTTCAGCTCAGGTCATGACCTCACGGTTTGGTTCATAAGATCAAGTCGCACATTGGGCTCTGCAGTGACCGCGCTGAGCCTGCTTGAGATTTTCTCTCCCTCTTTCTTTGCCCTCCCCCACTCATTCTCTCTCTGTCTCTCTCTCTCTCTCTCTCTCTCTGTCTCTCTTTCTCTCTCTCAAAATAAGTAACAAAAATTAAAAAAAAATAAAGCAAAACAAAACAAAACACTGCATGCCAAAAACTGAGTGTCTGTGGATAAAAGGCATAACTGTATTTTCCTAGAGATATGGACCATAGGTTTTATAAGGTTCTCAAATAGGTCTGTAAACCAAAAAAGCTTTTGTGCAATATTTCTTAGGAATCAATGAGGAATCTCCGTTGAAACAAACAAATGGCTCTAATTTATGTAAATTAGGGGTTTTCAAATTCCTGTCGATTCCTATGGTTTTACTGAGATGCTGTTTTAGTGATTTTCTTTGAATTTCACTTTGGATATTTATTTTTAACTCCCCTAAAGGCTGAAATAACATATAATTGGTGCACAGATGTGTTGCATGTCAAATTTTAATAATTTGCATCAATCAAAACATTAACTTGTAGTGCTGATTAATAAAATTTCTTAAGCTATCACTCATTGAAAATTATTCCAAGATTATAATGGAAGGTATCATCACACTTTACATGTCTGAGTCAGGTTTTATGGCTATTATATCACCTCCCACTCAAAAAAAGAAAGTTTCTATAAATAAGTTACCTGGTGAGGTAAAAATCTCATAGAATTAACACCGCTGCATGCAGCCTCAAAGTATAGCTAATCAGCAGTTTACTAGATTGCTAAATTGTTACATTATCCAGAGTATAATACTTTTCTCTTCTACTGAGGTGGGAGAGACAATATTCCAGTTGCATGGGGGAAAGGAGGAAATATGGAATCCACAATGGTATGGATTGAATTTGTTCACAAAAATTCATATGTTGAAATCTAAACCCCCAGTACCTCATAATATGATCCTATTTGGAGATACGGTCTTCACAGAGATAGTCAAGTTAAAACGACTTCACTAGGGTGGGCTCCTACTCCAATATAATTGGTGACCTTATAAAAAGGAGAAATTTGGAGACAGACATGCACACAGGGAGGATGTCATGTGAATACCAAGTCGGAGATAGGGGTGATACATAGCCAAACAAGGGAACACAGGATTGCCAGCAAATCACCAGAAGCTAGGAGAAAGGAATGGAATAGATTCTCCCTCGTGGACAACAGAGGGATTTTCCTGCTTCCACTTTGGTCTCAGACTTGTAGCTTCCACACGATGATGCAATGAACTCTCCTTGTTTAAATCACCCAGTTTGTGGTATTTTGTGACAACTGCTCTAGCAAACCAATACACAAAACTCTTTCCACAGTCTTTCAATCAGACTCTGAGTCTCAACTATATCCTTACATTCTGAGGATTTTGAAGGTTTCATGGCTCAAACTGAGTTACTCTTGATTTCTCCAGTGTTAATAGTGCTTTCATGCTACTAATAAATCAATTATATATATATATATATATATATATATATATATATACATTTTTTTGTTTGACACTATCTATTTTCAAATTTTGTACTTAGCATCTCCTCCCCAATTTTGGAAACATTTAGAAAATTTTCTTTCTGATCATTTTAGTGAGTTCTCAGAAGGAATGGGCATAAATTCAAAAGTCTTGTCTTATATCTGTAACTGAAAGTTTCACTGATTAACTTAGGAAATGAAACCATTGTAATTTAAACATGCAAAATAAACATCCAATAAAATATTTATTTTACATGTATGTTATTTTTTTTTTGCTGAAAAGAAGATTCCTCTGACCAAAAAAAAAAAAAAATAATAATAACACTGCTAAGCTGTGGATTTCATGCAAAAACTTTTTGAATCTAATAATGTAGACAATTATCCTAGTGCCCAGTTTCACTCTCAAGTATAATACACATTTATTTTTCTTTTATGACATATTTATATATATATGCATTCCTGGGTCAAGGGAATAAAGTGCTTAGATTTCCCAAATATTATGGTGTCTTTAGTCTTAGCCATAATCTTTAGTGGTTAATGTTAACCTTTACCATTCATGACAACATCTGTCAGAATTAAATCAGAAATGGAAACAAAAAACTTGAAAATAGTAAGTGCACACAGATAAAACATATATATATATATTTTTTTTTCTTTTTTCAAGCGCAGTGGCTTTGCATTGATAGAATTTGATATTACTGGGTGACAGTTTAGACACTTGTATATGAGAGGTTTGTCTGTAAAATAAATGATAAAAGCATTGTTCATTCATTCATTCATTAATCTTTAGTGATGGACAGAATTACTAAACTTGTGATTTTTTATGGCATGTCCCAGTAATGTTCAACTGCATGCACTTAAAAAATGGCTAAATATAGGTCTATATGCTGTAGTTGTTGAATAGTTTTCCCCTTCAGTCAGCTTGTTTGCCTAACATATTGACCTAATCATACTACCAAGTTACTAACCAAGATGCTAGAATAGACAATCCTCAAGTTATTATTTTTCAAATGTGTTGCAAACTCTCAAAATAGGGTTCTTTCGCTGCTGAGCTACACTGCCAGATAGTCTTCCAGATCTACGTAGGGGGGGCTATTTGCTCCTTGGAGACCTTTCCATCTCCCTAAGTATGTCTGATGGAACCAAGGATCCGACAAAACTGTGACTTTCCCTTCAATGATCCCCTGTATTATATTATATTAGCTTGTATAATTTCTGGGCATCATGCCTTAAAAGTCGACTATTTGTTTTTCTTTAAATATCTGAAAACTCCAGTGTTTGTGTCAATCTTGGTTCAATCTAGGATAAACCAAAATATTATTTTCAAAAGTTATTTTCATTCTGACTTTTTCTGCGGTTATCAAATTGGATGCAGACTCTGTGTCCCTACTTAGCCACATGTATGTCTTTGGTGAATATCTTTAAATGATTGCTGAGCTTGTAATAAGCATAGTTGTAATGATCCTATTCCAAAAGAATTATGCATAATTAGGTCATAACAAGGGCTAAGTATATATCATAGGAAAATTACTCCATGGCAGAAGAACCTTAAAGCTAAAGCCAAACCCTTTATTAGTTTTCTTTGTTTATACAATGTGGTCACCATGGCTTTCATGTGAACTCTGTAGAGACTGCTTAAAACTTAAGAGCTGCGAGCTGCGACGCAAGCTGTCTGTCCATGTTTCATGTATGTATATATGCATGTATCTATCTGTCAATCTAACAACCATTTTTCTGCAATATCATCTGTTCCAGAAATGATCTATAACTATTTTCAGTGGGTCATGTTTGACAAGACTTATGAAGATACCTACAATCTGTGATTTATTACAGAGACATTTTCTTTATGTTGTAGAAGTTAGAACTGTATCTTTGCATCGTGTCCCTCAGGCATTAGAAAGTTTTATAGTTGACATTTGTGAATTGGAAATTGGGAAAAAATAAAATGAAACAATACCTATTTCTCACCCTTACTCACCCCAAATTACCAGTCTTGACCTCTCCATATGACTGACTTTTTCTTGCATGTTTAGAATTTTATTTGCTCAGGAATTTCCTTTATAAAGGTTATTTTCTTTTTCTGCTGCCGTAAAGCTGATTCCTTTATCTTCTTTACAACCATTATATCCAATGGAATTCTGTTCACTTGCTCAATTAAATGATGATTACTGATTTGCTTTTAAAAATCTCAAACTACATCATGAGCTACTGGCCGACAGTGGTAGTTTCAATAAGTCACTATGTCTAGTACCTTGAAAAGTGCTGCATATGGGTGGACAATAAAAGAATATTTGTTGAATATTGTTTCTGTGTGTATGATCAGTCTATCTGGTTTTCATCATTAGAGAAAAGTAACAAAACCCATCCAAATCTTTTCTCATTTTTTTAAACAAAACATTGGCTGGATACTCTTCAGATTTCATAAAATGAGAAAAAGAGATAATGCAATGGCTTAAGCTTCTCAATGCATAAATCTGTTTTGAAGATAAAAAAAATTCATCGGATAATTAAAACAAAGCCGTCTAGATCCCATTCAATATTCCCCCAAATATAAAATTTTGTACAATGTCTCTTCAGTAGTTTACATCTATTCATAAAGGCATTTATATTTTATTTTTCCCCTTTTTAGGATTATCTGAAGTTCATTCACATGAAGACATCATATGGAAGATCTCATAAAAAATCTTTATATAATTCAAGATTATTACATTTTAAACTTTTCTTTATGTAACAGTTATTAGTTTTTATTATTATTTAAAACTTGTCAAGTTGCCTAAAATTGACATTTTACCATATAAAAGTAAAGAAGGCAAAGTAACTTATTAAAAATAAAAATGTAGAAAAATTTCCTTCATTCTGAATCTGCATAGATTAAATCTCCTTTTAATTTTTATAACTCTTCTATCTTGCTTCTCTTGTTTTTGCATATTAAAACATCTTGTAGATTTTATGATGTCTTATCAAGTGACATTTTTATAATGACATATTTTATAATCTGTTCAGATGGGTGTGTGTGTGGACATGTTGGATTTACTTGCTCCTTTCTTCATTTGCCACAGCTTTTATGTAATACTATGTGTAAGCAAAAATGTACATAGCTACTATTCCAGTTATTCTATTAAACCATCTCACACATTGCCAATAATCGGCTTTCTAAAAATCCATATGCTTTAAAGAGCTTTAAAAAATATTTTCTGAGAAATCAAGATTTACTTTCATGTAAATTATTAGTATGTCACTAATATGGGTCAGATATATAACTTTTTAAACTTAAAATGTGTACATATGTATAGTATTGTGAATAACAAAAGTGATTTCATGAATACTTGCGGAGAATCTACAGGTCAGTCCCAAAATGACTCTGTTTGGAAATCTCATACCTTCAGTAACAATCTATTTTTGGAGTTAAAAACCAGTTCGGTCACAACACAAGTGAGATGACTGAAGGCTTCAGTAATGGGCTATAAAATCTTTCCCATCTAGGTCACTGATTGATTTGAGACTGTCACCAAAGTAGGTAGAAAAACAGTGATTGCTGCCATATAAGAACTGTGAAATCATGTGAAATAAGAATACGGTCTCAATTCTAGTAGACATATTTACCATTTACCTTTCTAACACATGCATTGACATGTGCATGGATGAACACATACGTGCATGTATGGGCACAGGCACACACATGCACAGAGACTTCTTGGGTTGCTTTAGAAGAGGATAAAACTATAAAATCATTCTACGGTGATTCTGTTTTCTTGAAACTGTAGGACAGCATAGAAAAAATTGTGCTTAATTTGTCCAAGCCGTATCGTCAGGCAGTTTCTGTTCTAGAATTGAAGTGATGTACTTTACCAAGGGAAATCTTAGCTCTGTTTTTTATCCCTTTGTAGGGTATAGTTGAATTGAAGTAAGTTTCTTTGTTCTTTTGCTATAAGGTTCTCCAATGCTATTAAATATTTGGAAGAGGCAACATTTTATCTGAATGATTCTACCAAACAAAAACAAAAAAAGAATTTAGTTTGATCAGCAAAGAATGTAGAAATTTACTTAAGTAGTAAAGAATGTGGCTGTCTGACTTTGGTATTATGTTACACCTCATGGTTCAGGCATCTTGTTTGCCTTAAATGGTTTCACAAGCAGGAGGGTTGACCCAGAGCAGATTTCGCAGTGGCTGCACAGAGCGCAACTAAACAGCAGATTTAATGAGGTTGGAATTTCACACAATGCCTTATTCAAAGAATCCAGGCGGCAGGGAGGGCAGTTGTGGGGAACTGCAGTTGCCCATAACTTTGCATTGAGAGGCAAAACCTTTCTCCACAAACAGTTTATAAAAGATCAAAAATAGATGCCAATTACATTTAGCTTTAAGATTCAGACTTGGGAGAGTGGGGAATGGAGACTCAAGCCTTTCCTTTGTAAGCATTAAGGGATTCAGCTCATGAATCAAAAATACAGAACTCTGTTGACTCCTCCAAAGTCAGGAAAGAACAACAGTTTCCTAATCTATGTGGACATGCTGGAAGTCTTCTTTTTGATTTTTCACTTGGTGCCTTTGCAGCACCTACTGCCTTCATTGTCTTTCTGGTCGGCTTGTATCTCCCCTACTTAACTTAGAGCTCCTTGAAAACAGGCATTGGAGCACCTGTAAACACTAAGAAATGTAGAATGCATATTGAATGAAAATAAATACAACTCCTTCTTACACTCTATGTCAAATTGAGACATAAAATCTCAGACCTTTTCACTCTATCATTCCTTTAAAGAGCTTCAGCGTAAGATTTCAATACAGAGCTCATCTTTCTATGATGCAAATGACCAGTGTTGATTTTGCAAGTGTAATATTCAGTTCTATGAAATGTCTCCTCCTTTTTCCCCATTGAAAAATAGTCCCAGATTGGTCATTTTTTATAACTCGTTGTTTCAGACGTGGAGATAAAACTACAAGTACAAAAGCAGACCACCTCAGGCTCTAGGTTATTATGTTGAGGATGAGAACATCCTCCCCTTACATCGGAAGTGTGTAGCCCTGAACATTTGTACATAACTATTGTTTGACCTAGATTCACACTCTCTCAAAAGTCATATGAACTAGAGGGGCCTGGAGTAGTAGTGATCATAAAATGTATCATCTATATTTGGATGGTTTGTCGGCCAAAAAAAAAAAATAGGAGAGAGGAAAAACAAGAAGGGGGGGAAGAGGAGGAGGAGAAGAAAAGGAAGAGAAAGAAAGGCAAACTGGGCAGGACGCCAAAACAATAGGTAATCTAACTTTCTCTGGGAAACCGAACCAGAGCATCTTGGGTAGAAGAAATTATCCAGTGAATAACACTGTCCGCATTCCGGTTGATTTCTACTTTGGTGTTCCAACATTTGCCTTTTTAAATATTTATATAAAGTCTTTATTCATGCTTGACTGAAAGTATTGAGTGCCTATTTCACTTTTCATAGAAGATTCTCTCCCCCACCCCCACATTGGTATCACTGAATGATGTTACTCAAATTGGGATTAGATAATTTCAATGGAGTCAATTTATAGCATCTCATCTACTTAGAGTAAAGCTCTCCTAGCATGGCATAGCTTTTTTTCCTTAAATTCTTTTCCTTAATTTAATAACAATGTCCAAAAAAAATATAAAATCTTTCCACTTACTCATCCCAGGAGATAACATAAATTATTATTGTTTTTATGTATGTATGCCTTCATTAAAGCACCTTAATCCCACTTTGGAAGCATATGTTTTTCCCTGTTTTTCACATATTTCTATTAGGAAAGAAGCAGCGAGTAAAACATAGCACACTCCTTTACTTGTAGGTTGTTCTTAAACCAGATATGTAGTAGATTATTGGTGGTGGGATTGATGACAATTTTCATTTAATGGCCTCATCTCTGCTAAACCCCTACTATTTTCAAAGAGTGCATTGCTTCTGGGAAAATACATGGTTAGAATAAAGCAGTGGGCTTAGGTAGGAAATAATAAACTCTTTAAAATGTCTTTCATCACATATTTAATGTAAGCAATTTTTAAAAGCTATTTCAATCCCTATCCCTAAAATGCATCATTAGGAGGAAAGAAAAGAATATACAAATATTCAATATAATACAGATTACTTATCTCAAGTATTTTTTAGTGTAAATAGGGTGCTATTTTGGATACCACATTTTTCAAATTATAAAGGATAAAAGTTTCAAATAAAGAATTATTTATTTTGGATGTGATAGGCCTTATTCAATGATGTAGTTAAATCCTACCAAATGCTGTCTTGAAATATCTATTAGTTATAAGAATGACCATTCTACTTAATTTTAGTTATTACACATTAAAATTGTTTCTACTTTCTGTTAACAAAATTCTAATGCTAATTTTAGACTGACTACTTTTCATTAGCATATCATTTCCTCCATTAAATACACAGAAAAATTTTGATCATTGTGTCTAATTAAAATAATGTACTTATCATTTAATTTTCCCAGAAGATGAATATCAGAGTTGAACACATGCATCAACATATGTTCTAAAATAATATATTTATTATATCCTTTGTTTCTTAAATAATCTATATTTTTTTGTTTTTATTACATTAAGTTATTATAAGTAATGAGATATAGCATAAAATTCAACTAACTTAAATTAATTGTATGCATTCACACCATTTTAATTTTATTTAACTATTTTTAATCATTTATTTTATAAGATGAATCCATTATTTATTTATTTCTCTCTCTTTTATATATTTAACTTTTTTTTTTTTAATGGTTAGTCTCGAGAGAGAGACAGCATGAGCGGGGGAGGGGCAGAATCTGAAGCAGGCTCCAGACTCTGAGCTGCCTGTACAGAGCCAGATGCGGGGAACAAACCTATAAGGTGCAAGATAATGACCTGAGCCGAAGTCAGACACTCAACCAACTGAATCACCCAGGTGCCCCTATATATTTTTTTAACGAATATTAGCACATGCATTTAAGTTGAAAGATAAAGTGAATTTGTTTCCCATACAAAATGTCTAGTTTGACTGATTGGTATGCCTGTGAGAATAAGTATTACTTCTACAGTTATGATGTCAAAGACAAGTCCCTAAAATGAGCTAAATTAGGAAAGTCTTATGTCTGACAAAATAAAGAAGTTTAGAGCACATGGAAAATAAAAGCATTTCAGCAGAAAAATTGCATTGTCAAAAGTGTCACGGTATTTATGTTCCCAAACAACCAATTCTGGTAATCATACATTAATCAAAGTGTCTAAAGAAAAAAGAATACTGAGTTTAATTAATGGTGATGTGATAAGTCTTAGAAGTAAAGCTTTAAAGTAGGTGATGAAACCACCTACGACGAAAGTTGGCATTGCCTACGTCCTTCTAAATTTGAGCTTTCATATACCCTATAATTCAGAATTTTACTCCTAGGTATGCACCCCAGAGAGAACTTGCACATGAACTGCCAGAGACCTGTGTGAGAATATCATAACAGCAAAAACCTGGAAATAATCCAAACACCCACTGGGGCAGGCTGGATGAATAAACCATGTGTTATTCACACATTGGCGTATACTACACAGAAGTCAAAGTAAATGAACTATAACAATGTGCCATAACACGTATGAATCTTAGCAACAAACAAATTCTTGGGAAAACTTTTTTGAATTGCTTTACAGAAATTGAGAAAGCAAATGACGTTAAAGACTGGATCACCAAAAGATAAAACAGCCTGAAAAACAACCTGGGTACAAGTTGGTGGTTTCAAATTCCTGGCTTTCGATATAAGTGGAAGAATTGTGAATTGAATTATCTGTTGGAATAGATATCTAAAAGTCATATCTGATTTGCGGACCACACTATGGGATTTTTAACATAGATGGTATTAAACAACTGAGGGTCTTTGTTAAATAACAAAGTACTTTAAATTGGAATGTTCTCAATTTTCTAACACTGAATCTTTTTAGATCATTGCAGCTGATTATGATCAATGTGGAAAATATGATTCTATTAATAATCATGTTTACCAGCTATATGTATATTTTAGCCTGGAATCACTTTTAAAGTGTTCATTTTGCCCAGATTAGAGTATTTCATTTTAATGTATTTGCAAACATTCTAGTTCACACGTGATGCAGTTCAGAGTACCAGAGTAATAGTTTCTTAATGAGAGAAATTTAAATGTACACATAAACCAATATACCTTCCCCAAAACACAAATATTGAAATCTCTTTTCATTCAAGGAAGTATGTTTATTAAACCTTAGAGCTAGCTGTCATTAAAAGCAAAAATAACTTAGGCTGCTTAACAACTATGGGAACTCTGACTACTGGGTCTGAAACTATATTCAGTTTTCAACAGATGAAAATTAGTAAGAAAATTCAGAATGGATTTTAGTTAATAAGCATTTATTTGCACTTAGTGAATGTAGAGCAATATGCATTTTAGAAAAGCAAACACATAATTTAGTTCTCCCTCCCTCCTTTCCCCCAAATTTCTTAATTTTTACCAAGGTGTAAAATAAAATGCTACAGTACTATGAATACTCCGTAGATGTCATCATCTCTTTAGTCTCTGTGGAACTGGCCCCGGGCAAGATTGTGAAAGGAAAGATTGGCATTGACATCACCAGACCTACTTTAGGCAGTTTTTTCCTCCTCTTCAGGGTACTTTTCTTTGCATCCTTAAGGAACTCCATATCTCCATATCTTCCCTGACCCCTGCCAATTAAATCTGCTCTCAGCAAAGGGCTCAGACTCACTTCTTCATCCCTGTCAATTTAAGGACAGGTATTACTTTACCAGAGTTCTTGACATTTTAAGCCATCTTTCTAATTGTGGAATCAGTGGCTTTGTCCCCTGGAAAGCCCTATCAACTACTTAAGTCGACTTGTCCTCTAATGTAAAAGTCAAAGCTGCCCTGGCTTTGTTGGGGTGGCAGAGGGTAGGAAATTTATCAAAGAGTCATTTCTATAAGCAAACATGGCTGATTGAAAGATTAATGCTCAATTAGTGATTCTAAGGTCGCCAATTAAACATCCTGATCACTCAGTCAAAGATGGCAGTTACTGCATACAGGGCTTGTCATTGTTTGCAAATCTGTCTCTTAGCTTTAAGACCCGTGAAACACATTGTTCAAACTGAGCCCTGTCAAAGTTAATTGTTTCACACTAGTGTATGTAACTCATTGGCTGCTATCATTTCCCAGGTGTTGATACTGATTCAAGCTCACTTCACTGTCTCCTGGAAATCTTTCTTATTCCCACATTTGATAGGATTATTTGCCCTACCTCACTTTGTTATAGAGCAACCTTTTTAGAATTCAACAGTTTTCTGTACCCATCATGTGATCAGAACTACACCAGAGAGCCTGTCTGGATTGTTGGCATTGGCTACACCCATTCTTTAACTTAAATCCTTTCCTAATTTTGTTAGATTATAAACTCCATAAAGGCAAGATTTATGTAAACACAATGGGTACATAGTGAGTACCCGTTTTATAAGCAGTGAAGATTTAGCAGCAGATTATCCTAAAAATAAAAGAAATGGAGGTATATGCCTTTTGATCCATATCGTAGTTTTAACTACAAAGTGTGTCTGAAGAAGAAGAAAATTCCTTTGGTTAGCACCATAACTCATTCTATACATAAGTAGGGATGGAGTTTGGGGGTTGTAAAGGGTTATAGGGAAGCATATTTAGTATGCAAAAAAAAAAAAAATCCACAAAGAGGGATGTTAAGTAAGCTTAGGAGGGATAGATAGAAAAAAACATAAACTTTTTTTCTGATTTCATATTTATATTATTGGTAAAAGAAAAATGTGTGCAAGCTAACTAATATGTGAGTTTTCCTATATGGAAGTAGAGGTCAATTGCCATCATGTATAAATACCTGTTTCCCACACACCACCCCTATCTCTGTCTCTTCTTTCAACAGGGATTGAAAACTAAAGTACTACGTTGGGGAAATTTTTTCTAAGAGGTGAAGAAGATTTGTACTTCTTTCTACTTTGTTTAATTCTTTTAGTAGGCACATGCAAATATAGCCACTGACTCACAGCGTGAAGTTTAATTACTATAACTACTTATTTCCTTTTCTTGATTTATATTATGAAGTTGGTTTTGAACTTGTGTGACCTAAAAGCAGAAAACTTTATATTGCATTACTAGTGCTAAGCCATGCGAGTCTCTGTTTATAATTATTTTTGAAATTGTATTAGAATATATGAAAATCTGTTTCATTGAAATTATTTATTTTAATATATTTTCAAAAATTAAATTAAGTATTGAATGTTCTAGCACAAAATCTCCAGATGCACTCAATATAAAGTTAATAAAGGAGGAACATAATTAAATATCCGTTCATTAAGGAGATTACATAGGGTAATAGCAATGTAAAGGATTGCATTAAATAAGGTTATATTAGTAAAACATAAATAAAAAAATAAAAGCTAGTGCAATTATCATTCTAAGCACGGAAATGCAACAAACGTCTTTAACATGTCTGCAGAAATTCACTTAAAGGTAGCTATGCTGATGGATAATTACACTCCGCTATTATTCACCACCAACCTCCTCCCCTGGGTCTGACTCCAAGATGAAGATTCATGACTGATGTGTTTGAACTTGTCAGTTTTGAGAGTAAGAAACTTCTTTGTTTTTCCTGAGTCCGGCTTAACTGGCTTCAGTAATTATAAAGCTATAGCAAAACCAGGGCATAATTTAGGGCTTTTTAAATTACAGTAAGTTTTGACTTCCATATTTGTGCAACTTGTATTTCACCACATCTGTAATCAATATTATTTTTGAGAGTTACCACCATGTACAATGGCCAATTGCCAAGTTAAGAATGTGCATGCCACCTTCTTATTTAAAGTCCATACATAGAGTAGGTTTGAAGGCACTCTTCTTTTCTCCAGGAAACTGCATGTCTGAAAAGCCCACCTTGCAATTTATGGACATTGATATGAGCCATGTTCCTTGATGTCACAACCTTCTTCCTACACACTTCCCAAATCTTTCTTGTAAAAGGTTTTGTAAACATTTGTGGAATACTAAGCACGTGGTAGAGCTGATCTCTAGATGTAAGATGTAAGATGTAAGATGAGATACATCTGGGTACTTGAATTCAGATTCAGAGCACTAGCAGTTAAAGCAATATTTAATAATTTAGCTAATGCATAAATATGGAGCTTTGAACAAAACAAAGGTACACCTGGAGAACATCTTCCCAAAGGAAATTTTTATGGCACTACAGAGATAATACACTCAAATGTAGTGAAACCAAATAGATAAAAAGATATTTAATCAAATAGCTTTTCTTTCATTGTATGCATCCATACTTAGATATCGTATTCTGAACCCTCATTGGAATGATTGCATTATGATGGCCATTATTTTAGTTTTCAAATTGTGCGAATACAAATATATAACTTTTTGGAAGTCAGGTATATTGAGCTATCATCACAAAGTACCACTAACTGGGTGGCTTAAACAGAAAAGTCTTGTCTCACAGTTCTAGTGGATAGGGGTCCAAAGTCAAGGTGTTGGCACTGTTGGTTTCTTTTCAGGTCTGTGGAGGAAGGATCTGTTCCACACCTCTCTCCTTGGCATATAGATGACTGTTTTTCTGCCTATCTCTTCATGTCGTCTTCCCTTTAGGTATGCCTTTATGTACAAATTTCCCCTTTTTATAAGAACTTCTCTGTAAAAACTCTATCTCCAAATAAGGTCACATTCTGAGATACTGGGAATTAGGACTTCAAATTATGAATTTTGAGGGGACATAATTCAACTCATAACCAGTTTGTTGAGGTAGACATTACATAGAGAAAACTGGACTATTTTTAGGTCAATGCAAAAATAATCACCCACAGCCAAGATATAGAATAGTTCCATCACTCCAAAATATTTCCCCGATTCCTGGGGTGCCTGGATGGCTCAGTCGGTTGGCCGTCCAACTTCAGCTCAGATCGTGATCTCATGGTTCACGAGTTTGAACCCCACTTCAGACACTGAGCTGTCAGTACAGAGTCTGAGGCCTGCTTCAGATTCTGTGTTTTCATCTCTCTCTGCCCCTCCCCTGTTCATGCTCTCTCTCTCTCTCTCTCTCAAAAATAAACATTCAAAGAAATATTTGTCTGACTCTTGATAGCCAACTCTTCCCATAATGCCAGTACATGGCAACGATTGGTTTGTTTCTTGTCATATACTTTTGTCTATGTAAGAGTATCATGAAAATGAAATTAGATGGCTGTTTGTATCTGGCTTCTTTCACTAAACATAATGTTTTTGAGAATCATCCATATAGTTGTATGAATCAATAGATCATTCTTTTCTATTTTAAGCAGTATTCTGTTGTATGGAGTCACCACACTTTGCTTACCCATTCACTAATTAGTGAACTATGGATAGCTTCCAGTTTTTTTGGCTATTCAAAATAAAGCTTTATAAATATTTGTGTGTAGGTCTTTATGTGGGAATGTTCATTTTTATTAACCTTTTTGAGTGAGGTCTCTGAGCCATACGGTAGGTATACATTTAATTTCATTAAAAAAAATCACCATACTGTTTTCCAAAATGGTGATGCCATCTGCCAATTCACCAATAAATATAAATGTAGTAATTGTTTTGCATCCTCAACAGCAATTTATATCATATGTGTTTTATTTATTTGATAACTTTAGCCACTTTAGTAGGTTTGTTATAAGTTACTATGGCTTTAATTTAAATTTCTCAGTGATTAAAAATGTGGAACATTCTTTCATGTGCTTATTTGTCAATTGTATTTCTTCTTTTCTGAAGTCTCTTTGCAAATCTTTCACTGACTTTTTATTGTGCTGTTTGTTTTCTTATTATTGAGCTGTGAGATTTCTTTTTTACTTTGTTTCCAATCATTTACCACATCTAACTTTTGTGAATGTATTCTATGTTATTGGCTAAATTTCATTTCTTTTACAGTGCCCTTCAAAGAGGAGAATGTTTTAATTTGGATGAAGTCAAATTTATTAAAATTTGTCTTTTATGGTTTGTGTTTTTGTGTTATGTATGAAAAAAAACACTGCCAAACATTTTCTTCTACATTTACTACTGGAATTTTTAGAATTTTAGGCTTTATATTATGATTTTGAATCAATTTTAATTAATTGTATAGGGTGTGTAATAAAGTAATAATGAAAAGTAATAGTTATTCATTTTTAAATTTAGTTTTGATTATGGATACCCAAATGTTTCAGTAACATTCATTGAAACTATTACATTTTTCTGCTAAATTACCTTGGCAACTTTGTTGAAAATCAATCAATCATATATTTGTAGGTCTCGTTCTAGAAACACTATTATATTTTGTTGTTATATATGCTTATTGTTACACAAACAACACATTGTCTTAATTAGGGTAATCTTAAAATAATTCTTGGGGCGCCTGGGTGGCTCAGTTGGTTAAGTATCCGACTTCAGCTCAGGGCATGATCTCTCATTTTTTGGGTTCAAGCCCCACATCAGACTCTGTGCTGACAGCTCAGAGCTTAGAGCCTGCTTCTGTGTCTCCCTCTCTCTACACCTCTCCCCACTTGCGCTCTCTCTCTCTCTCTCTCTCTCTAAATTAAATAAACATTAAAAATTTTTTAAAATAATGATTCTTAAAATAAGATAAAATGAGTTCTCCATCTTTCTTTAATTGAGATATATATTAACACTCCATGAAAATCACAATTTTAAACAGTTGTAATTCAATTCACAAGTTAGTGCAACTATCACCATTATCTAATTCCGGAAGACTTTCATTACTCCAGAAAGAAACTCCGTACCCATTAGCAGTTTATTCCCATTCCTTCTCCACCAGTCCTCGGTCTGAGAGCTGGGTCAATGAGACCACTATTCTGGAGACTCAGAGAGTGAGATAACCAACTACAAGATGAGAGGATGGTGCCACTACCCTATTATTCCCAGAAGACAGGACATCTAGTCACAGAGAATATTCTCAGAACTTGAAAACTAATGGAATTTGCTTTGCTGGATTTCAGACTTGCTTGTGATTCCTATTTTTCTTCTAGTTTTTCACCTTTTGGAATAAGAATGTCTATGCTATGCTTGTCCCATAATTGTATTTTTGAACCTGATAACTTGTTATTTGAGTTTCACTTGTTTTTTGAGTTTCTGTCTAAAGATGGGCCATACACAAGGTATCACCCTTACCTGATTTCAGTGACTTAGAACACAAGGCTTGGCAGTTTTTGAATTGGTTGTATTTAGGAAAGATTTTGGACTTAAAATTCACACTGGAATAGAGTAACACTTTGAGGGATATTGGGATGGGGCGAATATATTTTGTATGTGGGACACACAAGAATATTGGGGGAAGAAGGTGGGCTGTTATAATTTGAACTTTTTCCCCCGAAAAGACATGCTGAAGTAGTAAGATGCAGAACCTGTGAATATAACCTTAGTTGGAAATAGGATCTTCTCAGATGTAATCAAGTTAATATGAAGATATATTGAATTAGGATGGGCCCTAATCCAATGATTAGTGTCCTTATAAGACAATAGAAATTTGGACACAGACACACAGGAGAAAAGTCCACGTGAAGATGGAGGTAAATGTAGAAGAGATGCTTTTACAAGTAAACAAACACCAACGTTTGCTGACAACCTTCAGGATCTAGAAGAGGGAAGGGGGGTCCTTCTCTAGAGCTTTCAGAGAGAATATGGCCCTACCGACACTTTGATTTTAGACTTCCTGCCTTCCAGACTTGTGAGAGAATAAATTTCTGGGTTTTTTTAACTCATTCATCTCGTGGCAATTTGTTATAACAACACCTGGAAACCAGTACAGACAATTAATTATATTTCAAGGTGATTAAAATAAGAGAACACTTCATTTTGATTCTTATGTTTGTCATTTGTGGTATTCTTTATTTATTCTTGTAAATACACATTTCTGTTTGATATTTCTTATCCTTGAATAACTTACTTAAATATTCTTACACTGTAAGTCTGCTAGCACTGAATTCCCTCTCCCGTTTTTAAATGTTTATTTATTTATTTTGAGAGAGAGAGAGAGAGAGAGGAAGTGCATGAGCAGGGGAGGTGCAGAGAGAGAACCCCAATCAGGATCCATGCTGTCAGCACAGAGACTGACACAAGGCTTGATCTGATGTACCATGAGATCATGACCTGAGCTGAAATCAAGAGTCAGATGCTCAAACTTTTGAGCCACTCAATCGCCCCTTCTGTTTGTTTGTTTGTTTGTTTTTAGTATCTGAAAAAAAAGCTTCATTTTACATTTGTACATTTATCTTTTGGAAGAGTTTATTACTGGGTATAGAATAATGGGTATAGAATTTTTAGTTGAAAGTTTTCTTTGATTCTTTGTTTTTTCTTTTAGTATTTAAGAAGTATTGCCCATTGTTTTCTGGATGGCTTCATTTATGATGAAAATTATTCCTTTATATTTGCCTTCAAGACTTTATCTTCTATTAAAACTTTGTTGTTATGCCTAAGGGACTTTCTTTTGTCTTTTTCCCCCTCTATCTTTCTTGTTTTCTTTTTCTTTTGTATTTATCTTGGCATGTAGTTTTATGAGGTTTGGGTCTGGAGTTTGTGGCCACTTATTAACATGGGAAAGTGAGAACTATCTCTTCAAATGTTTATTCTCTTCCAATTTTTTTTCTCTTTTCCTTTAGAGACTCAATTTTGTATATGTCAATGGTTTGATATTATACAGCTCTGAAATATTCTGTTCTTTTTTTACTGATTTTTTCTTCTGTGTTTCATATTTTATAATTTTTATTAGCCTATCTCCAAGTCTATTCACTCATTATTTTCTCAGATGATCTAGTCTGCTGAGGATTCATCAAAGAAATTCTTAATCTTTTGATGATTATATTATAAATTGTTTTCTTAAAATTTTTAGAGAAATTCTTAATCTTGACAGCATATTTTTTTAAGTTTATTTATTTATTTTGAGAGAGAGAGAGCACACACAAGAGAGGCAGAGAGAGAAGGAGAGAGAGGGAATCCCAAGCAGACTCTGCACTGTAAACACAGAGCCCTATGTAGGGCTCAAACTCACAAACCAGGAGATCATGACCTGAGCCAAAATCAACAGTCAGACACTTAACTTACTGAGCCACTCAAGGTGCCCCTTGAGAACATATTTTTATACCTAGCATTTCCATTTGACATTTTCTATAGTTTCTATAACTATCCTATAATTGAAATTCTGTTTACGCATGTTTTATTTCTTTTTGTATTAAATCCTTTAACATGCTAATCATTGTTATTTTAAAGAATGAGTCTAATAGATACCATATTTCAGTTTTTTATGCGTCTGATATTTTCAATTGCTTTATATCAGGATGAAGATTTGTGGGTTTTTTTATTTTTATTTTTTGTATATCCCATAACTTTGTTGTTTGTTAAACATCAAGTGCAGAAAGACTATAGAAACTAAGGTCAAAGTATTTATCCCTAGTAATGGACATTCCAGTTCTTCTGTCAAGCCTTAAAGTGGGAAGTTGGCAATCTATTATGTGCTTGAGACAGTTTTGGGATTTATGACAGAAACGTTTATCTGTGGTGTACTAAAGGCTTCAAATCCTCCTGTGGTCGGTGTTTGTATCCCAGTCTCAGCCTTTAGCAGTTCCTGCACCTTTTTTGCCACAGATGGGGTCTTTCTCCACACTCTTATGGAGAAGTTAGAGTTTAATGACTTTTCCCCGGTGATAGTAGACACCTGTTTTGCACTGGGGAAGCATAATGTATACAGGAGCTCTTCCTAGCCATCCACAATTGTAATTGGATTTACCACATCCTCCCTCAGGAGATGTATATCTTTGCTTGGACCCTAAAAAATGAAAGGTTTTACCCTTCCCCTACTGGTTTGAGGATCTTGCTTTATATGTCAAGGGGTCTCCAAAGCAGGGAATGTGTTGTACCTAGGGCCCAGTGATAGCCAGCCATTTTCTTCATACCCATGCCTGCAATGGGGACCCTGTCTGGTCTCTAGCCCTACCTCAGTTCTTTCTCAGCAACACACAGAAGCCCACAGAAAGAAGCTTGAATGTCCATGCAAAATATTTTTAGGGCTAATTATTCTAAACGAATACACTAGTCCACACTCAGTGTTTCAGATTTAGCCTTTATTTTAGCTTATTTAATCATGCTTATTATTAAGAAGGCCACTTTTACCTCCATGACTGTCAAAAATTTTTTAAATTCACATAGCTCCTTGATTTTTGGAGAGACTTGTCAGTGTTTGGAATTCAGTTATTGTGGTTCTTGTAACCTCAACTCTCTGAAGGTTTTAAAAGAATGTATATTTTTGTAAATTATGTGTTTCATTGTAAAGATTTTTCTTGTGTCTTTCTACATCCTAAGCAAGAGAAGTCCAATAACTTGTAAATTATTTGATATTTACTATAACCTGAAGTACAAACAATAAAAATTCACATCAAATATTAACCAACCAGTTAAAAAGTCATTTCTTTGAACTTATAAGAGTATTTTATTTATAAGATAAGGATATTCAAACAGGGAAAAACTGCAATTGAAAAGAAATAAAAAGCAGTAGAAATAAGTTTACAACTTGCAGAAAATTGTCTTAGCCTATGTCTTAAAAAATTAAAAATTCAGTAATATTATGATTTATGCATCAACTCTTATAATTGCTTTTAATCACATTCTATTCTATTTTCCCATGTGCTGCCAGAATGATGTTTCTCAAATAAAAATGTGATTATGTCATTTGCTACTTGCTTCTAATCTTCAGTCGCTATTCACTACTCTTAGAACAAAAGCATATCTTCTTCTTATGTTTTTTTAAGGCCTTAAGCAGGTCTGGGGCCTGCGTATCTTTCTGGTGTTGTAGCTTTCCATTCTTCTCATTACAATTCACACTCCTGTCCTCTTGACTTTATTTCAGTTCCTAGAATGTACCTCGTTCCTTCTTCCCTTTAGACTGTCACAAATGCATTACTCTCTATAAATTTATCCATCCTCCCGCAGCCATCATACCACCCTAACTAGCTAACTCCTTTTACACCATTATGACGCAGTGTAGAAGTTTACTTTTTCCAAGTAGGTTTCCTCAACCCCTAAAAGATGGATTAGGTCTTCTGTCCTATGGTTTCATAACACCATTCAATTCATCAATTATGATACTTTTTGTTGTTGTCATTATTGCTGTTGCCTGTTTGTTTACCCATGTTACTCACAATATTATAAACAATTGAATGACAGGGACTATGTCTTTCCAGTATATTCTTGAGTTTTCCAGACCCTGGACAAGTCCTAAAACGATAGAATGCATTTGCTGAATGTGAATGCATGGATGTTATTCGTATTTGCTGTTACTCATATAATATGATTAAAGGCATAACATATTGAGCATTTTTACCTTTACTCTTATTTTCCAGATGAAATCCTATTCCTCCAAAATCCATTATTAGTTTTTCTTTCAAAATTTGCTCATTTTTCCTTACTCTAAGGCTTGGTGAGTAATGTCAGTGGGTAAAATGTGCATAAAGAAAGCTAGAACTTAAAAAGGGGTGACATCAGAATCGTTGAATCTCTTTTAAACTTTTTTTTCATAGCACAGTGAATGGAGTGACTCATTTCTATCAAATTGTGCTATAGAAATAAAAATGAACAAGTTGACTTTTTATTTGAACACATTTGAACAAAGAGATGGCTTTGTTTCAAAAAGCTTACTCACCACTTCACATTTGCTTGGGTGTATGTGTACATGGGCTGAACTTCCAACGAAGTTGAGTAATTCTATCCAGATTTGTTCTCTGACCATGGAGTATACCCTTTGACAAGGAGGTCTAATTTGTGGCACTGCTCATCATGTTGAAATAAAGTATTGGCCTATTCATATTTTAAATGAGAGGATCGGATTTCAGTAAAAACCATGTATATGTATCAGAAGAAAATGATAAGACTGACCATAAACAATTGAAAAATTATGTTCTTGAAGTATTTATAGATTTTTGACATACTTAACTATGATCCATCTCCTAAAACTACATGTCCCCAAAAAAGGTACATTTTAAGATTATATAATGTAGAGAAAAAGGCACTAATACTGCAAAGTGATTCAAGGAAGTGTGATCATGCACAACACATAGGTGTTTGTTTGTGGGCTGGTTATAATATCCACAAAGGTGGGATGAGGGCTTGCTACACTCCTTTAGACTCATCTCACTACCAGTGAAAGGAGATTTCAGATTTATTTCTACCACACAGTCATTTACTAATCACATATTAACAAAATACTGCAAGTCTCCATTCAGCTTGCTTTTTAATCTTGATACAGTGCAATTCTTTGCTTTTGCATGTGCTTTGACAACACCTTGCATAAAAAATTCAGTTGAGTCAGATGTGGCAAGGTCCTAGCAACAGGCTTAGATTATCCTTCTAGTTGGTATTAGGTAACCAGAAATCTTCCAACCTAGTGTTTCGACATAGGACTGTTAGCAATAAAACTTTAGCTACCATCCCTTAGAGTAAAAGTTCTAGGCCTGCATGGATTCTTAATTTATACCTTATTTATATAAATTTTAGTAGAGCCTTGAAAATATATTATTCAATCCACAGACCTCCATTATCTTCAATTTCCTAATAATACCCCATTTATATTATTCAATATGTTAGTTAATGAACTCATTTACCAATAAAACCTCTTGCTGCTATACTGTTAGCTGATATTTCTAGAGTAAGGATTCTCTGTTGGGGAAACTGACTATATTTAGAACTATCCACACTTTCTACATCAGTGAAGAAAATAGCATGCTAACTTGATGAATTTTTTTTGATTTGTGAATTGATTTGTACAAGCCCTTGAGATAAATTCATAAGGGAGAGGGGAGAACTTCCCTTTTTTCACTTTTATTTAATTTGTGTGTTTTGTAAAGTATTATTCTCCTTTATATTTTACATTCACTTTTATAATTACCTTAAACTTCGATGAAGGAAGTCCCTTCTTAACTGTAGGCATTTTCATTGTCAGGAGATTGTGTGTAATCCTTCAGGGACTACCTAACTGAGATTTATAGTGTTCTGCTTTGAGAGGGGAGCAATTAAGTCTATTTTTGTTTTACAGTCAAATGAGCAAAGAAAGCTTCATTTTAGAGAATTTGATACTAAGTATATCAATAAAGTATGCCATCAGAAAGAGTTATTGTATTTATAATATCAAAATTTTTGTATGTGAATATACATAATGTTGGATCATGTTTGAATTATCTAGATTTCCTTTTTCATATATAAAGTTTATTTATTTTGAGAGAGAGTGTGTGTGAGTCGGGGAGGGACAGAGAGAGATGGAGAGAGAGAATCCCAAGCAGGCTCTGCACTCAGCATGGAGGCTGATATGGACTCAGTCTCACAAATCATAAGATCATAACCTAAGCTGAAATCAAGAGTCAGGCACTTAACTGATCGAGCCACACAGATGCCCCTAGAGTTCCTTTAAAATTATGAATTAGCTAGCCAAGAAAATATTTACTGAATTCCCACAATGAACTAGGTGAATGCATATCCTGGGCAAGAAATCACAAATCTTCAAAGAGCTGAAGAGATTGAGAAAGATTGAGAAAGGGAGAAAGAGAAAAAGAATTGGTGGGAGTGGAGAGAAGACAAAGCAAGTATTTGTAAAAGTGGTAAATAAAATGTGTTCAAACTAATAGAAAAGGGAGCTGAGAGGAGAAGACTTTTTTCAAGCATTGTTGGAAAAAAGATTTGACATCATAAAATTCACCCAGTTATTCATAGGAGAGTCTCAAATGTTGTCTTGATTACTAGATTATAAATAGCATATAGTAATTCAAGTTAGCTACAAATACTCATCTTCAGGAATGAATTTCTTCTGTGTGATACTACATCAACAACAAGTTCTGGATGGTTTTTCTCCATATTTTATGGATGGTTAGCTAGATGTAACCAAGTGACTACGTTCTGGCCAATGATTTGTATTTGAAAATGCAAGCCCTTTGGGAAGGCAGTTTTCTTAAAATTGATAACTCCATTGGAAAGTACTTCTTTTTAACCATTTCACTTTTATTTCTCTTTTAGCCTTGGATCTATGGTGTAATGACTCATGATGCAGTAGTCCTTATGGTGATAAGAAGGTACAACCACAAGTTAAAATGGTGAAGGATAGAAATAGAGGTAACCTAACTCTCTGAAAACTGTTGATGCCCATGTCAGCTTGACTGCTCACCTTCAGACTTATTTTCTTTGAGAAAAAATGTGGGGTTCTTTCTGTTTCTAGGCTACTACAATTATGGACATTAATCAGACTAGAAAAATAAAGAGATATTCTAAAACTTCACTAGACTATTATTGTATCTTTCCTGCACTAATAGAAAATGTTTCCACACAATATTCAACTTTATTTATGGGTAGTAATTTCAGAATCCCAACAAGGTTCACCCTAACTGTGCATGACCTCAATTGAACTTGATTACATCTTCAAAGACGCTAGTATTTCCTAATAAGGTCATGTTCACAGGTACCAGAGGTTAGAGCTTCAACATATCATTGGAGCCTGGGGGTGGGGGTGGGGGGGGGAATCACTTAACCCATGAGACTGACACTACTCCAGACTACTCCATGTCAACTCGGTATTTGCCTTTGGTTTAGACTTAGAGTAACAGGAATAACATTTAACTGTCATCAGGATGTGCTGAAATTAATGATTATGGAGACATTACCATAGAACAATATATTAAGCTCTTTCCAAGAGTTATTCTTTAGCTGTTTAACATTTGTCAAACCAACAAAGCTTCTGTAAAATACTGTAAATAAATCTGAATAAATAATATAAAAAGCACCGAAATGGATCAAATGGCATATTATTTGTTTTTCAATAGTAACAAAAAGACAAATCTTGAAATAAAAATAGAGAATGATTGAAAACATAAAGATTAGATGAAACTAAGAGATACATCCATCTGCTGCTATGTAGGGACCTGGGATTAGGTTCTGACCTAATAAACGAACTATAAAGGAAATTACAATACAATTGAGGAAATAGAAATATTAATTTATATTTGGTAATATTAAAGTAATTATTGTTAATTTGGTTTACATATGATAACAGTTAAAGATTATTATCATGACGATTATTTTTTTAGAGAGAGAGATTTAGTGAATGAGCAGGGGAGAGGGGTGGAGGGAGAGAAAGAATTTTAAGCAGGCTCCACTCTCAATGCAGAGTTTGCTGCAAGGCTCGACCCCTGGGATCATGACCTGAGCCAAAAGCAAGAGTCAGACGCTCAACTGACTGAGTCACCCAGCCACCCCTAAAGATTATTTTTATAAAAAGTTTTCCTACTCTTAGAAATACCTACTGAGATATCTACAGATATCATGCTCTGATGACACACACTTACTTCAGAGTAATCTTGCCTGAGAGGCTACAATGACAGAAGATTGACCAGGGATTGATCATTATAGATACTGAATCATGACGACATAGAGTTTCATCGTACAATATTTTCAGATTTCAGGTATATTTGAACTTCTCATAATGAATAGAGACAGCGGGTGGAAAATAACCATTGGCATATAGATATGGAAACTATCTTTATAACAAACTATTTTATTAATCTGAAAACAAGGAATAAAAAAATAAGTTTATAAGTCGTATAAACTTTTACAACTTAAAATGCTTTAGCAGAAAAAGAAGCTTTAACATACTGTTCCTGATATCACATTAAGTCTGCCTAACAATACAGGGAATCGGGTGGTTTTGTCATTCTTTTGTTTTCAAAAGAAACAAAAGATAAGTTAATCCTTCTTTCCAATACTAGAATCAAGTATCAAATTCTGTTTCTTCAGGATATCGAAATGGACCATATTCCCAACATGCCCATTGACATTTTTCCATTTGACTCCAAGTCGACAGTATTTTCAATGTTTGCAAGTGTGTATATGTGACATGGCCTGTCAGAATGCAAACGGTAGCACGTGTTTATATGACAAATGCCACTTGCCTCTTGATATCTGAATATTCTTTTGATACAGTTAAGTGATGCTTTCATCAGAAATATTTAAAAACTTGGGAAAAAAAGGAAAATAAGCTGATTTTGAATCATATGAAAGAGTAATTTGGGGGGAAGAGGAAAGAAGTGAGAAAGTATTATTCACTGGGAATTTGAAAAAAAAAATGAGGGTAAGAATCACAGGGAAGAGAATAGTTCAGAATAAGTAAAGGTTGTGAGGGATAGAGGATGCCAGGTTCAGGTGCAATGGTTCAGTTTCACAGCCATGCCTTAGCCAAGGTATGTAGTGGCCAAATTAGCCAAGGACCTTAGCTTCCCAGCTTCTGCCACTACCCAGAGTAGCAAAGAGTACACAGACATAAAGGGTAAAACTACTTTTTTTTTTAGGTTATCAGAAGCATTACTTTATTTTCTTAGGAACCAGTAGGAAGAAATACATATTAAAGAAGAATTTCTGTGTGATATCTTGCCCTCTGGAGAATTCCTACAAATAATTCTGTAACCTTTTTTTCTCTCAAATCTTATCTATTTTCTCATAAAAACTGTTGATCTTTCAAGCCTAAGAAAGGTAGTATAAATGAGGTTTGTTGTGCACTAAACTCACTAAGAATTAATTTATAAGGCTGATGCCTTTGGAGAAACAAAATGTGCCTCTCTTTAAATAATAAAAAAAAATCTTCAAACATGAAAATAAAAGAGTAATCCTCCCTTTGCCTTGACAAGTAATATGAATTCAAAAACACTTAAAAACAGTAGATCTTAAAGGAAATATTCAAATGAATTTTTGTAACAGTAGAAATGGAAACAAGAGGGGTTCTGAGGCCTGATATTTTTTATATATTCTTTATAGACATCAAAGAAGAGAAATGGTCATGAGTTACAGTGCATGAAAGATTTACAAGAATTTTGTCAATTACTCCCTTGTCTTGAAAGAAATTCTGGAAAGGCCACACATTTTGTAACCGTAAACGGTCCTTTTGTATAAAAGTGCTAAAATGCCGTGATAAACCACTGAAGAGTTTTCATTCTGTCTTGTTAAAGAAAAAAGTGAAAGAAAAAAAAAGAGAATGAAAACGAAATTTAAAGAGCTTAATAAATGTAAGTGAATAAATTACATTATGGGTGTAAGAAAACAGCTGAAAAGTAGTGTGGTGTAATAAATGGTTAAAATGTGCAGGATTTAGAATAAGATTACCTGGTTTCATATTCCACCTTAGTTATTATCCTTATGCATATTTAAGACTTGACAATTTCTTCTTTGAAATGGAGTTGAAATGTATTATAATGAGATTTAGATGTGATAAAATATAAGACCTGCTTAGGATGTTGCCTATCAAGCATTGTTTAATAAATGTTTTGTTTATCATCATCATTTTCTGCTATTCATATTGTCAGTGTTAGATGATGCTAATGTGATGATAAAATACATAAAATTTATGACAACAACATTATCTTATGATCAACTCAGAATACCTTTTGGAGTTCAGCAGGATTCACAAAATTTGAATATTGGCTGAAGTGGTTATTGAAATGATCTCTGACTTATCTCTCTAATTGTCTTTTATTGTACAACCATCCCCGTGTAGCATGTTACCTCTTGTGAGATTAAGAAGTTACTGCTCAGCTTTTCCGGGTTAGAATTTAGGTGCATAAAAACACAGAGTTTGATAAGCTTACCATACATCCAAGGTGTAACTTGGAAAATGCACGAGTGGATCTTTAATTCTCAATGAATGAAACACACATACATGTAGTCACAATCTCTGACGATGCCTTGTTTCTTAAAGATCGCAAATCCCAGGGGTCCGCAGACATCTTACTGTGTATGGCCAGGGAAAGACCAGAGCAAAGCTGATGAACTTCTGTTCGTGCCTTACCAAATAGAATCCTATGCTAGTACTTTCCACTTTTATTCCCTTCCCCCCCATTCCACAGTTACTTTTCCCCTTCAGGATATAAAGACTACAGAGAAATACAGAGACGCCTTCAACACTAAATAATTCGGTACCACTGGTACAGAACAGTCCTGGAAGAGATAAACCATAAACTGAGAGCAGTCCCGGTGAGTTTTTCCATCGATTCTCCTGTTAACTCAACATTTGTGCTAATTGCCAAAAGTAGTATGAAGCCTCATAGGTGCTGTAAAACCTGTGCTATTTTTCCATATAACAACCTCATCAGCTCTTAAATGGTTAAACCAAGCGATCCTAACAGGATTCAGGATTCAGAAAGAACCTCAAGAGACTCACAAGAAATTTACTGGTGTTTCTACGAATGTCCATTGTGTTTGATAGTTTATCTGGGATATTTGCAAAAATATTGTCAGAATTCTTTCAAGATACCTAAAACTCATATTTGCATAGATTACTGCTTTGCAAATTAAAGGGTTGCAGTGGGTCCCTGTGAGTTTTTGCAGTATCCAGAGCCCCAGCTAGATGGGCAATACAAAGGAGAGGAATTTTGCTTGTCTTAGGAACCAATGGATCTTCCTCTCATTATGTATATTGCTCTCTTTAAAGAAGAAGACACTGAAAGATTACACTTAAGACAAAGATGTTAACTTGGAAATTCTTGGTTTCACTGAGGATAAAAACAGAGACATCACTGAACTTAAGATATAAAGTAAAAGTACAAGGTAATTTTTGAAAGAAGCAACATTATCAATGTGCATTGAAAAAGAATGTTTCAATTTATCCTAGTAATAAATTAATGTGTTTAATTATTTTTTCATATAAAATGCCTGCTTTCTTAAAACAGTTTTTATTAAGTTAATCAAGCTCTTTAATTATACTTTTAAAGTGAATACTGTTTATCATGTTTGAAATTAATTTGTGAATTTTAAATATTAAAACTTTAGAAAGTGTCATTTATAAAATATATAAAATGTTACTCATAAATTATACACAGGTAAATATGGAATAAGAAGAGACATGTTTTTTTCTCCAAACTTACAGGGGATTTTAAATCTGAAACAAAAGTTAATCAATAAAGCTCCTAATGAAAACTATAAAACTCAAAATATCATGAAACTGCAACATTTTCTGTTGAGGCTATAAACCTTCATATTCAAGGATCATGTGTGATATATCTACAATGCTATTCAAGAGCATGAAATATAGGACTGTTTTGTATCCAGAGGCATTACAGACATTGCTTGATCTTGCATAAAAATCCCGTTGTATTAAATCCTATTAATGACATATAAAAATCTTACACTATAATTTTCCATCATATTAGTGATACATCATATCACATTATAGTTTTCTTGTCACTAATATTGTGTTTATGCCTTTAGCTAGAGTTAAGAAGGGAATTATTAATAACTTGTAATAGGAACTTCTTAATTGTCACATTGTTCTACATGTCTCCTTAGTTACTAACAGGGTTGCCTTACAATTCATGTAAGTTTCTATGACATAATATGCATGACTAACTCATCTGAATGTCCAAATGAGAGCAGTAAAATCAAGATGAAAAACAAAATTTAAAAACCTCTGACCTCATAGTTAATGGTTGAGTGTACCAATAGGATTAAGCAATATTTTACTTTTGCTCTCTAAAATGGATTTTTTTTTATAATCAGAAATGTAATATTTGCAATTTTCCCCTTTCTTCACCATTTTCTATTTTTTTTCCTCTGTTGATTCCTTGCTCTATCCCTTATTTTTTTAATGTCCTATTGCATTGGTTCTTAGCTGAAGTTTTAAAATACTGACCTTTTCCTTACAATACTGTACAAACCTTATTGATTTTGTATGTCTTTTAATTATCCTCTTTAATCCTATCATCCTAACTAATTCCACTCATCTTAGTGGTTGTGACTTGCCTTACTGATAATGTGATAAGGGCTTTCTGATTGTAGCTTATGACATTCTAAGGACTTCTGGGGAAGTGCTAGGGAGCATGCTGATAATTTTGTTCTCAGAGATAGATGAGTCCCCATGTTCCATGACTGACCCAAGCTTTAAGGGTGGCACATGTGATCTTATGAGGTTCTGGCCAGTAATTAGCATTCTTTTGTTTATTTTCTAATTAGAAAGATATTAAGTGCTCAATACGATTAAAAATCACACTAGTACTCAAGAAATTTAAAAAAAGTAAAGTGTGTGTATAGGTTTTCCCCATGTCATAATTCCTCATTTCCAGGTGATTTCTTTTCATATTCATTTATTTCAAAACAACATAGAAATTGACATAGGACTATTAAAATGTGTACCAAATTAAAGACTATCCAGCTTAATTAAAATGAATTTATCATTTAATATTTGGTTGATTTATGGTATGGATTTATTGATATTTAGATATGAGAGAAACATGTTCTAATTTTGTTGAGGATATCAATATACAATAAGTTCATAAATTCTCTTTGCATAGTAGAGAGATTAGGGGAGTGAGTTCTTCAGTCACTGTCAAATCCCTGTCTCTACACCTACTCGTGGTGTACATCTTTCTCTAACCTCGTCTTTAAATGAGGTTAGCATCAATGTCTACTACATGGAATTTTCATAAGGACTGAATGAGTTAATGTATACTAGTCTCATAGAGCAAGGCCCGGTTATATAACATATGCTCAATTAATATTTGCTGTTTTTACAAGCATGAATCCATTTAACATAAAACATACATAAACTCATTTTAGTTGTATCTTGACCACTTAAGTGTGAGTTGACATAGAGATTAAGAGGGCATGTAAGAGAAGAAATTAGAAATAAAAAAAGAGCACAGAGCTCTCTGGATGAGGGTAAGAGAGTAAATTAGTGAGTCTACAGTGAGCTGATTGTAATTTGAAACCCTGGTTTCCTTATGCTTCCTGAGAGCAAATGCAAAAGTGAAACTTGAGGCCTGGTATTGTTTCTTCCCTTCTACAATTCAATTCAGGCTTTTCTCTCCTGTGGCTTTGACAAAATGATACCCAGTGAGTTTTCCACTTTATTTTATTCTTGACCCTCATGGAAACATTTGCATAGGATCTTAGTTTCATTTATGTCATTCTATACTCTATCCTGTTAATGTTGGGAATCAGAACAGAGAACTCTCTATGCCACAGGAGCCCATCATTAATAACCATGAAATGTTATGAGCAGAGACACTGTCACATCAGCCCTTTAAAAGTGAAAGACATAACAGTAAGCAATCACTCAATAGCCTATATACTTTATTGGGTTTTTAATGACTGTTAATGTTCCATTTATAACCTTACTATCAAATAAGAATCTGATTGAAACTAAAAATTCATTAGGACTGAATTTTAGTAATAATTAACATTACTTTAATATTTATTCTTTATTTTTCAATCGGGTTTCAAATAACTAGTCAGCTTATCATATAAGGATCAATTTAATGACATTGCATATTATGAAATGGCGTTTTATAGGAAAAAGGACAGTCGAGAGGTTCACTGTAGAATAGTTTCTAAGCAGAGAGTCCATGTGGGTGGGCATGAAAGGAGCATATAATTCAGAGTGTAGAGAAGCAGGTGGGAGTAAAGTGTATCATATTACTTTGTAAGCAAAACAGAACAAGCCCTTCAGTTACTCTGTTTCTCTTCTGCTAGAAGCTAATATTGCTGAATTTTTTGACCTCCCTTGTATTTCTATCAACTTTAATGCAGCCACATAAGCAAATAGACACTCATGTACTCCAGCCTTTATGACATCTGGAGGTTCTGGTAAATATTAACACAATAAGCAGATAAAGAAATAGTATCCATGCTATTTTATCACTAGCTGCTTGTGTGTGTGTGTGTGTGTGTGTGTGTGTGTGTGTATGTGTGTGTGTATGAACAGAGAGGACATCAATTGTTATAATGTGCTATTTGCTAACATATTTATAAAAGAGTATTAGAATGAGTCATTATTATCTGGAAACCAGATTCTCCCCAGAGGCTTCCTCACTTTGGGTAAGTTGGTTGCTTGTATGTTAACCATGTCAGGGTGCTGATGAGTCATGCCTATAAATAACACTCACCACTGATTCCTAGTCAAGCTTTCAAACCTGTAAAGAACTCCAGGGAAAATAGAAGAAAAGGTACTTCAATTTACATATTTTGGAATGCTTCTGTTTAAAAAACTCTCTCAACCTAGCTTCAGGACTTAGCTTTAATATCCATGAGTCGCAGGGTCTCTGAGGATGAAGCTGTTTGTCTTTCAAGCCACAGCGAATTTGAGCAATCCCTGCTTGAAAATGTGAATGTCTGCATTTACCGCCTGGCCCTGCATGGCCTGTGCTGTTAGAGTCCTATGTCTTTGCTCCCCAGGACATAGAACTGACTGGTAGGGGTGGTAATATCACAATAGTTTAGTGATACCTAACATTGATAATGTCTATGTGCTATATTCTAAAATGATACAAATGCCCTAGAATCTTAAAAAAAAAAAGCCTCTTTGGGTTGCCTGGGTGGCTCAGTCGTTTAAGCGTCTGACTTTGGCTCAGGTCATGATCTCATGGTTAATGGGTTCAAGCCCCATGTCAGGCTCTGTGCTGACAGCTCCGAGCCTGGAGCCTGATTTGGATTCTACATCTCCCTCTCTCTCTCTGCCCCTCCCCTGCTCACGCTCTGTGTCTCTCTCTCTCTTTTAAAAATTAAATAAACATTAAACATTTTTTAAAAGCCTCTTAGTTTCTTCCCCCTCTAATTATTTTAGACTTAGGCTTAAATATATGGGAAATTTCTCCATGCCTGGCTATAGAACAGAGACTTTCTATATGACATTAAAGTACACACAAATCCTCTAGTTCACCCATTTTCTGATCCTCCATTCAGTCCATAACAGAATGAAGTTGATGAGTGTGCTTGGAAAATTTTAATGGGTAGAACATAGGTTTTTCTTCTCCAAAATACCAGCCTACAAGCTATCTTTGTGGATGACAGGTCAACATAATTTTCTAATGGTAAGAGGCTACTGTAAGGCGTTTCAGCTCAGAGATGAAGGGTCTATTGTATAAAAGTTCTCTTTGTTCCTGGGGCATCACCTCCACTCACTGGAAATAATTGCTGAGGATTTCCATCTTGATTATGTCATTTTATCTTTCTTCCTGTGTTCTCTGAAAATGAGGAAGAAGCCAGCTGTCTCCATAACATTTGCATCATAATAATCATATAGTTGGAAAACTTCATCTAAAATAACATCAATATCATTATAATAGTATTTGCTATCGGATATGCATGTGTGTAATAGATATATGGATTGGATTTGATTCATGCCAGAGCCATTAAGTTCATTCAGGAAACATAATAGCAATCATACATAAGAAGCCTGGACTGAGTGAATAGATTGGGAATCTGAATTTTAATAGAAACTGGCTGCTCACTTAAGAGGCAGGTGCTGAGGTGGAGATATGTTCAACCAGATCAATGCCTTCTGAATCATTTTGAAAGCATTATTCGTTAGCTTTTTTATAGTTATAAAGGTATGGATTCTATGTATGTGTTCAGGATAGATGGACATATGTGTACAATGTATACATATATACCCATGTATCATGTTACACATAACCATATACAATAGTAGCTTGATTTTTAAAACAATGATAGCAACAACAGTCACTTGAAATACCTCTCAATTTGTATTGTACATTTATCTTCCATCATTATATTATATTGGTTAAGAGCACAGCCTTTGGAGTTGGGTTCAAGTATTACTTCTGGAAGTATGGCCTCAACTGATTCTAGAGACCAGCAAACTCACAAACTTGAGGCAAACTAACCAAGTGTAAAATGACATTCAGGACTAGAGAAAGGTGATGAACTAAACACTTAACACTTCATCAAAATAGAGATGCTTCCTGTAAATCATCTACACTTCAGGGCACTTGCCCTTGAGTTGATGGGTTACAGCCTGATATTCCAATTTTCTTTTTCAGAAAAAGTCAGATATCTTGGTTGTACCTGAAGTATACAGAATTATAAATTAAGCATTTATTTAACAATGTAATTACAAATTCACTCTTAACGCTGAGCTTTTCCTTCTTCAAGTTTTATGCCTGCAGAATAGAGGCATTAATGTTGAACTCATGGCATTTTCTTGAGAATTCTGTAAATCAGTTAAAATAGTTTTTGGCATCTAGTAAGTGCTCGTTAAAGTTAGCAATTATTATCCTAACTATGCTGTATATTTTATTCAACAAGCACTTTTGCTTCTTATTTTCTAGGTATCATGAAAATTTCTAGATGAACAGAAGAAACTCTGGAACCATTTTCTTTTCTTTGGTATTGTTGCATATCAACTAGTACCCCAATTTGTGTTTATCTTAAATTTCTTTTTTTTTTAATTTTTTTTAAGTTTATTTATTTTTGAGACAGAGAGAGACAGAGCATAAACGGGGGAGGGTCAGAGAGAGGGAGACACAGAATCCGAAACAGGCTCCAGGCTCTGAGCTGTCAGCACAGAGCCCGACGCGGGGCTCGAACTCACGGAACGCGAGATCATGACCTGAGCTGAAGTCGGCCGCTTAACCGACTGAGCCACCCAGGCGCCCCTATCTTAAATTTCTTATAGAGTAACCTCTTTTAGGAATTGCAAACTGCAATTTCACACAGATGTGTTGGTAAATGTTTAACAATTTGGTGTCCAAAGAGAGGAGAGCAAGAGCAACAGTGTGCGTGAGAGAAATCAAGAAGTCCTGATTTGAAGAAGCTGCCAGTTTTCATGGTGTAAATACTCTTCCTCTGGCTGATTTCAACTTACCAGTACAAGGTTCCTGAACACAGGATTGAGAAGAAATTCTAAAAGTTACTTTGAGATGGCTACAGTATACCCCTGAATATAAAGCCTGAAATCGATGCTGTGTGGCAATTTGAAAGAGCAATTTTTATGTTCATGACAAGGCTTGAACTCCAACAGAAGTGTCTTTGTGCAAAAAGTCAAACACAACTTTAATAGAATACACAATAACATCAAGTATATGTTCAAACTATCTCATATGAAAACTAAAAATAAATGGAAAAAAATTTGTTTTGGACGAGAAGGAGAAATGCAAAATCAATGTAAAACTGGGACAGTTTATTTATTTATTTTTAACAGACATGTATATAGCTCTACCTATGTGCTTGGCATGATTCTAAGAACTTTATAAATGCTAACTGATTTGAATAATAACTCAGTTGAAAAAGGAACTCGTTAAAATGAATAGTCTTGGAATATAATCACACTTTGATAAAAATAGCCATGTTCTACAAAAGACTAGAAATGATTTTGCTGGCGACAGCTAGAGACCAGATCTGTAAGATTCTTCCCCAAGAAGAATAAGAGCCTGTGGTTTGTATTTTCATTCATATCTTGAGTACTTTACTATGTGATAGGTGCTGAGCGCATTCACGTGATGGTGAACACAAGGAATGGGAGCGATCACTGCTTCCCTGGAACTCTTAATCTAATTGGGAGCTTATATTCTGTGCAAGTTAGGGTTAGTAATGTTGGCAGCCGTGCCGAAAAAATCCCCAAAACTTGTTGGCTTTCAAATAAGTTTATATCTTATTCATACAAATTTTAATGTGAATGTTCCTCTTCAGCAAATGATCTATGCCACAAGGTCATTTTGGAATCCAGGCAAATTCCATCTCATGGCTCCGATCCTTTGATCCTACAAGTTCTTTCCGTCAGCAGATGGACAAAGAGAGACATTGGTGGGTAATGCACATTATCACCTCCATTCACACTCTAATGGCCACATCCAGTTGCAAAGGAGGCTGAGGAAGGTAGCTCACTGGTAAACTCAGAGGAAAGAAAAATGAGTTTGAGGAAATCGTAGTCCCTGGCACAAAGTCAGTTTCTCAGTTAATGCTTAGAACAGTCTTATATGTAGATAAAATGCTTGCAGCCATTTTGCAGATGAGGAAGCAGAAGCTAAAAAAATTAAATAACTTGCCCAAGTTAACCTACTTAGTTTATGTCGAAGCTGAGATTTGATATCAAGTCATGATTTATTTACTACCTGGAAACCATATGTAGGCATTTCTTTTATTTGTTGATTCTTTTGTTTTCTTTTATTTTTAACTTTTGGAAAAAACAATTTTGGTGACCTGAATCAATTTTTTCTTCCCAAGAAAACAAACTCCCCCACATTGAGAATTAATTCCATTATCAGGAAACCAACAAGACCAAATGACATAAGAACATTTGCCTATCCTTTATTTTCTAATATGGGTATTTTAGACAGAAAGTAGAAAATTTTTGGATAACATCTCAGAGGTAGGTCTCATATAAAACATATTCTTCTAAATAGAATATCATTCGCAATTAGTATCAATAAGACATAAAATGCTGTCAAGGGTGAAGTCATAAACTTTGGTAAAAATAACAGAATGATTTTTTATTATGGTTCAGAGAGGTATTTGAAATGCCATTCTGCCCTCGTTGGAAACTAATAAGGTTGAGAAGGAGGCTAAGTGATTACAGATTTTTAAACTCGTATTTCAAATTCTACCCAGCCCACGCCTATCTGAAAGTCACTAATTTTGTTTAAGTCTACCTAGTGAAACTCCATTTGTCTTTGAGTTGTCATTCAGTTCTCTATGGCAAATTCTTAATAAATACCTTCCCGGAGCATGTAGAACTTGATGAAATGCCCTTAAAGCATTTTAAGCAGTTAATAAAAATCGTCAAGAATATTGTGAAAAGATTTATTTTATTTATCTATTTAGTTTTATCAGCAAATGTGAATTATGGACAGGTATATTCACATACACCAGGTGGTGATACATATTGAAGGAATTTTACACTGTAATAATCAGATACCTGCATTAAGCTCTTAGACTTACTGGAAATGTATTTTCTTTGTACTTTGGTAGGATGGCAATAGGCACTTTAGATCTCAGATCAATAGATAGAAACGTTTACTTTACATAGAGAGAAGCAAAGAGATTTTATATTGTCTTGAAATTCATTTTGCTGTGTCATGTGAGCACATTTTGAAGTCTCTTTCTTGTCAGCAATAATATTTCATTTCAAACTGAGACAGAATGTGTTTCTCTTTTGAGAAAGCATCTTAAATAGAGCAAAACTTCAAAACAGCACATTAGACTTATTTTTATCACTAAAAGCTTTAATTTTGGGGGTAAAAAAAGGGTATAAAGAAAGGAGACTTAAACTTTCATGCAATGAAATTCCATACTTGGAATTTCCTACCAAAACAGCTAGCTGACCAAAGATGTTAGCATTGTCTAGAAATTAGCACTGGGAAGAAAATAAGCAAGATTCAAGCATTTGTAGTTTATACATCTGTCTATTTAAAGCAATTCCAACCCCCTAGCCCTTTGCTGTTGTCAGGAAATAAATGGAAAATCTAGTTACAATCATCCAGTAGGTCTATCATTATTTAGGATGAAAACACAGTTTAGTCATTCACTAACTCAGAACTCTCTCTTTTTTAGCAACTTAATGCAGTATCATGAAACAACTGCCCCAGACGGTTTATAACAAGACTCTGTGCCAAAAATACATCACTTGTAAGGAAAACAGGAAACAGCAAAGAGAAAGTCAGCTTTAACCAGTTTTCTGAGTCACCTCTTCCTGTGGATTCATCTGTCACCAAACTCCACGTATTCAGGAGAGTTTAAAGTATGAATTAGAGGAAAAGGTTAGAGCCTGATAGGGCTGTTAATTGGTCTAAGCCACCAGCTCTTCTAAGGGCCAGTTCTAGGCCAAAGGATAAAGTGGCAAATACCTCTTCCATATCATCTTTTCCCTCCCTTTTATGCTCAAATCTTTACCTTGTAGATAACCAGGGTCCTCATGCTTTATGTGGCTTCCCAGGACCTAATCCTTTATTTACCAAAACCAATGCAGTTAGCTTACATGAGGATTTAGTCAACTAACACGATCAATGCACACACAACTTGAGGTTTTTTGAGAGATTCTTTGGAGTTAGACAAACTATTTTAGAACTTCTTCAAGGAGAAAGATGATCAATTGATAATATTAACCAAAAATAAGAATCAGAATTTGTTCAGCATTTACTATGTTCAGGCAGTGAACTAGTTGTCTTAGATCATCTCATTACAGCATGCCAACAACACCATTAGGTAAATATTATATGTATTAAAGTTACATATGTAAATATATATATTTTTTGGTACAGGAAGAGACTGAAGTTTAAATATTAAGTCACATTCCAGAAGATCCCTGGCTGATACTTGCTGGAAAAGGGAGTCTGGTCTGAATTCAGAGTCTGTCATTATGTTGACCTGCATGGTTATTCTGCACGGGAATTTGCTTGAGTATAGGAGACCATGTCAGAGGTTCCAGAGAGTGCTCTCAAAATTCACATACATGAATGAAAATCTCCTGACTTCTGGCGTCAGTGTGACAGTCACATACGTCACAAAAAATTCCCAGACCATTTACATGCACACTCTGATTGAGGACACACATTCTTGGGGTTATTGGCCTGTGAAGACATGGGTGAACACCAGTGTTAATTGATGCAGACTTTTTTTTTCCACAAGTAAAGGAGCAACTGGATTACAAATTCTCTAATTCAAGTACTAGACATGCCTCCCACCAGCAGGTGCAAGTCTCTTGCAGGCAGTGCAGGAAATTTGGGGGAGGGGGGTTCCTCTGGATAAATTTCAGCTGTAACAAGGGAAAGGTCCTTCAGGACCCATTTGGGACAGATTTCTGAATGGAGATGAAGAACTTCTCCCGAGTGATTTGAACCTGCTTTCACTTTCCAGCCCCAATGTTTCCATTATCATTTCTTTTCTTCTTCTTCTTCTTCTTCTTCTTCTTCTTCTTCTTCTTCTTCTTCTTCGTCTATTTATTTTTCAAGAGACAGAGTGAGAGAGACTGTGAGCAGGGAAGGTGCAGAGACAGAGGGAGACGCAGAATGCGAAGTAGGCTTCAGGCTGAGCTGTCAGCACAAAGCCCTGTGCGGGGCTCGAAGTCATGGACTGTGAGATCATAACCTATGCTTAAGTCAGATGTTCAACTGACTGAGCCACCCAGGCGCCCCTAAAACTTTTTTAAATAACATCTGCCAGCCACATTGTTCATTAAAATGGGTCCTGAAGTGGGAAACCTGGTTCTCCATCTTGCCCTATCCTAGCTGCTCTTCTCCCCTCCCTCCCCCTCTTCCTCCTCCTCCTCCTTCTTCATCTTTGTCTTCATTTTCTTTGTCTTCTCTTTCCATTTGAGGTGTGACCTGGGGCCCTGGGGTTCTATTCTGGAAGGCTTTGTCAAAGCAGCTACGGCTATAGATGTGAGACCTTCCAATCTGCAAACAGTCTTTGAGAAGTCTCCCTTGCTCAGAACTCCATCTCCACTGGGTATCCAATAAAAATTGCCCTCATTTTTATTTTCTAGATGGGTTGTAATTGCAGTTTAGTATTTGTAGTTGCCTCTCTGAATCAAGTGAGCTCTGCTGCTGGCTCTCTTGGATGCTTGACCAGTTTGCTTTACAAGTTCATTGGATGCCTTGATGAAAAACAGCACCAAGAGCTGTAGAAAGTGCAATGAATTCTTCTGTTCCAGCTAGTTATGGAGCAGCAACCTTTAGTGCCAACGGATTTAGGCTCCAGAGAAGGCCACTTTGCCCTGCTACCTCCTTAGGGATGCCCAGTCTCATGGGGTGTCTTTATATATCCTCTTAAGTGCCTCGTCAGCAGAGACATGCACTTTGGACTGCTGTAGATCTTCTGACAGAGTTCCAAATAAGGGTGCAAAACAGATGCCATTCAAAATGCTGAAGAATATTCAGTTATAAGGTCATAGCTCATATTTATATGTTGCATCCAGCCACAACAATAATGGAATCATAACAGTTTAAAACATTCAGCCATCTTTTACTCCCCACTCTTTTCCTATTTGACTCATTTCATCTTCCTTATTCAGGCAGGAGGGGCCAGGCTGGTGAGGATGTGACAGATATGGAAGCACCTATCTCCCTCTGGACTGCCCAAATGTGAGTCTAGGTGTAAAGGTCTAGCTAAGCTGGGTTTGCTATTGCTCTGCGCTTTGGGGGAGAAGCAAATGTTTCCAAACACCTGAGGGCACTAGAGATTTAGACAGCTGGGAAAAGATTTGGAGGTCAAAACATAAGAATACTTCATAAGTTGACTCTTCAGGATCAGATGACAGAATGTTGACTACAGAGTGGATAAAAGAGGACCTTAGGCCATGTGTCTTTCTGCCCGTTTCCTACTTTATGTTTTTTCACAGGAAATTCTCAGTAAAGATAGGGAACTCTTAATTGGCTGAGGAAAAGTTACCAGGACCCAGTGACATAAAAGAAATTAGTCAAATCATACATCATTATATAAAGTTATATCTCATACACACTTGTTTTTCAGATTGAGATTGTTAGAGGACTCTGCTGTTGGCGATAATGACGTCACTAAAAGATGTATTAAAAGCCACAGGTGGTAAAACTGCATAGGAAGGAATCATGAGCTACAATAACATATAAGTTAGCATCAGATAAGCTCTTTGGGGTCTGGGAATAACTTGAATATTATCCAGGAATTTCTACCAGCATGTTTGCTGATAAAAAATTTTCCATTAGGACAATATAATTCAGATTTATCATGTATGTATTAAAAATTTCCGATATAATGTATTGCCATCATGGAGAATAAAAATTATATTTAATTATTTCATGTGTATCACATCTGTGTAAAGGAGTAATTACATTTTTAACATTTATGTATAAGGTGTGAATGAATATGCAAATGCAATAATTACAATTTATGAAAGTCAACACATTTTTATGCTTTAAATGCAGAACTAGACTGTAGAGAAGAAAGATGAATGAAAATTTGAGTTACTCAGAAGATGGTCTTTTAAATTCCAAAATAACTCTGTTGCAGGAAATTTAGTTTAATTATTTCAGAAATAGGTCACCATTCTCTTTCTTATTGTGATATTATTCCTCATAATGGACTGAATGATTTTCTTTCAGCCTTTTTTCATATTATTTTGTGTGGCTGACTTTTATTGACTATTCATAAAGTACACTTAGTAGCTTCAGATATATTACAGATTCCTAGTTAACTAAATATGTACAATATAAATTGGCTAGCAATATAAATCTATCCTTCCAATTTTATTTTACATTACCACCTTCATGGTATTACAAATATATTTTTCCTAATGAGTCAATGAAGCCGAATGTTATAGTGATGTGAAGAGCACATTATGAACTTTCTCTTTATCTTGATTTGCGCTGAAATATCTGCTTAAAAAAGAGAAGTCATTTCCAAATTTCTAATTGGCATTCAGAGTACTCTTTTATGCTAGCTTCATTTTCTTATCTTTCCATCACACTGTATTCATTAGCCAGCTTCTCTAAACATGGGCCACGTCTTATTCACACTGGAATTGCCAGCATCTATTACAGTGCCTGGAAGAGAGCAGATATGCAATAATAACTCTGTTTTCTATCTAAGCCTCAATGCCGTGTCTTTGTCATAGAAATAAAAATTATAATAGATTACATTGCCATGAAAGGAGATATAAATAAAATAATATATCAATTTAAAAACTTTTTACTTACAAAACAATGCAAATCTTATTAGATTTCATTACGTAGATTCTTTTTATCCTTTAGGATTCAAGTTAAAACATTTATTCTTTATGAAGTTGTTCTGATCACCTAATTTTACATTATTCTTTCCTTTTCCACACTCCAATTTTCTTTTTAAATAGTAAATAAATTTCAAATAGGCTAATGCCAGTTCAGGAACAAGGGAGAACTTAGGCCAATTTACACATTATGTGGAGGAAGAAGCTGAGGCCCTAAGAACCAGTGGGAAGAAATGGAATCTCTTGGCTCTCGGGTAACTGCTCTTTCTATGATTGTACACGATGAGGAACTGATTGACAAGTCATGTTGAAAACGTCTCAATTTATCTGTAAAATCAGTGGACATTAAAAGAGACTGTCTAGAGAATGTTGTGTTTCAGGACTGATCACAATATGTATGCCATATTGATTCTGTAACACAACTGTTCATTCCTAAATATGTTACAAATAAATTATACACCAGGGGAAACCGCCTTCAGAAACATGCATCTATATTAGCAGATGGCATTCTTCCATTTCGTAAGGAAAATGAAGCCATCAGGCATGACCAGTCTGAACCCTACTCCCTCAAGAAAACAAATATCAGTACTCTTTCCTATGATGCTAAGATGAGGGGGAAGGAATCCTTATGTTTGTTCCAGACAGATTTTTCATTCTCAGTGTTTAACCAAATCCTTTTCTGTCTTCTCTGGTATTTTGCTCCGTAAATTAGTCCCACTTTCTATTAAATTTTCACCTTTTCCCTCTCTATTACCACATTTCCCGTTAACATATCTACTTCTGTCTTCTAAATAAGACTTCTTGGGGCGCCTGGGTGGCTCAGTCGGTTGAGCGGCCGACTTCGGCTCAGGTCATGATCTCGCGTTCCGTGAGTTCGAGCCCCGCGTCGGGCTCTGTGCTGACAGCTCAGAGCCTGGAGCCTGTTTCAGATTCTGTGTCTCCCTCTCTCTCTGCCCCTCCCCTGTTCAAGCTCTGTCTCTCTCTGTCTCAAAAATAAATAAATGTTAAAAAAAAATTAAAAAAAAAATAAATAAGACTTCTTGACCCGTGTCGGCCTATTGCTAGCATCACTTCTCCCTCTTCTTTCCTCTCAAAAAGGAATCTCTATTTACTTTTCTTTTACCAACTTCATGTTTATTACTTAACCCATCGCTTTTAGGCATGTATCTAGGTTTTGTGAGATGTCATCATCGTTTTATGTGTCAACCTGATTGGATCACAGGTGCCCATATATTTGGCTGAATATTATTTCTGGATTTGTCTGTAAGGTGTGTCCAGATGGAATCAGCATTTGGATTGGTGAACTCAGTCAAGTGGTTTAACCCTCTCCAACGTGAGTGGCCATTATCCAGTCCCCGGAGGATCTGAAGGGAGCAAAAATGTGTAGGAAAGAAGAATTCATCCTTTCTTGCCTGATTGTTTAAACCGAGACATCTGTCTCCTACTGTTCCTGAGGTTTCTGGTTATCAGTCCTTCATATCTGGACTGGAATCTACATCATCATCGGCTCTCCCAGTTCTTAAGCCTTTGAACTAGGACTTAATTACACAATGGGCTCTCCTGGGTCTCCAGCTTGCAGACAGCAGATGGCAGATTTCTCAGCCTCCATAATTATGTGAGCCACTTTCTTTTAATAAATATCTATATCTGTATCTATGTCTATATCCAAATGCACACACACATATGTACAATCTCCTATTGTCTCTGTTTTTCTAGAGAACTCTGACTGATAGGCAGGGTCTGAAATTTACATGCAAGGGTAGAGCTTTAAAGTTCAAGCTTCCATGATTTCATGCTAAATCTGCCTTTGCCTGCAAGCTTATTTCTGTTTTCACCAAGTATTAAGATGCTGTCAGTAGGGTCACCAAATACTCGTTGGTGCTAAGCGAGAGGGCACACTTGAAAACTTGTTTAGATGAGTCTGTAATTATATATTCAAAATACCTATCGCACAGAGCTTCAAAGGTGCTGCTACTTTATCAACTAGTGTCCAGTACTAATACAGCTTGCCAGACATCTGATTCTCATTCCATGGAAAGCAAACTTTTTTCCTGCTCACCCAAAACTTTCCTAGGGTTTTCATTTCTTCTGTATATGTTCCTTATTCTGAAATTCGGAGAAAATGATCTCAGCGTGGGTCCATTTGTATACACAATGCCTAGTAGTTGGTGGCTTCTTACTATGCAAACATTCAGGAATATATTTAGCTCTTGGAAGTTTTCTCCTATTTCTCATTGACTACTTTTTCTTAAAATTTGGAAATAATATGAGGTATTTTATAAATACATACATGTGTGTATACCAAATTATTATATAGATTTATTAAAATATATGAAAAACCAGTAACAATGACAATTAACCATGGTTGTCTTTGAGGAGGTTTGTAGGAATGAAGAAAAGAGTCAAAGGACACATTTACTCTTTTTGTAAACAACTTCTTATATAGTTGAAATGGACTATACTGACCATACTTAAACTGCACATTTTGGTAAGATTTGACACATGTGTACAACCATGAAGCGATCATCACAAATAAGATAATGAACATACCCATTGCTTCCAGAAGTTTGCTTCTGCCTCTTTAGGTCTCCCTCTTTTTCCTCTCCACCTTTTTCCATTCCAAGGTTATCACTGATCTGTCTCCATCTATTAGTTTGTATTTTCTAGAGTTTTACGTAAATGGAATCATAGAGTATTCTTTTCTGTCTGGCTTCTTCCATATCATTTAATTATTTTAAGATTTACCATGTTACATCAATAGTTAATAGTTCATTACTCCACTGAAATGTTGATTAGTATTGCCTGTAATATATGTATCAATACATTTAGAAAGAATTGTCATCTTAACAATATTGAGACTTCTGGCCAATGCCCATATTGAGGCCTTCTTTAACTTCTAATGGCAACGAGTGGCACCTGAAAGGCTCAGTTGGCTGTGTGTTCAACTCTTGATTTTGGCCCAGGTCATGAGCCTAAGGTTCCTGGAGTCAAGCCCCCCCAACCCCCACCTTTGTCAGGCTCCATGCTGACAGCACAGCATGGAGCTGGCTTGGGGTTCTCCCTCTCCCTCTCTCTTGGCCCCTCCCCCACTCACATTCACTCTCTTTCAAAATAAATACATAAACTTAAAAAAATTCTAATGGCAATGATTTTGTTCAGTATATAGGTCCCACATATCTCTTGCCAGATTTATCCCTAGTTATTTCATGTTTCTATGTTATTCAAGCAGTATTATTTTATATTTCAATTTCTGATTACTCTTTAAAAGTAAATAGAAGTTTAATTGAGTTATGTTTATTGATCTTACATCCTGTAATTTGTTAAATTTCCTTCTTGTTTTTGGTAACTTTTAGGTTCCATTGTTTTTTTCTGTGTATATGAACATGTGGTCTTCAAATAAAGATAATTCCTGGATTAATTATATTTCTCTGTCTTATCTATTGTACGAGCTACAACCTCCAACACAATGTTGAAAAGAAATGGTGAAATCAGACCTACTTTTCTGATTTTAAAGTAAAAGCATTCAGTTATTCACAATTATGTTTTTCATGAAAGCTTTTTATCAAGATGAGAGATCTTCATTCTATTGCTAATTTCCAGAAAGTATTAACATTTTGTGACATACTTTTTCTGCTTCTATTGAGATGATTATATTTGAAAATACAATTTGTTACTGTGGAAAACTATTGATTGCTTTTTGAATGTTAAACCAACTGTACTTGTCTCCATTTGATTATAATGTATTATCATCTTTATTATTGTTGGGTATATTTAATAACATTTAGTTTAAAATTTTTGCTTCAATGTTCATGAGCAATCATGATCTATAGTTTCTTTTTATAGATTTGTCTTCTTTTGGTAACAGAATGATGCTGGCTTTGCATAATGAGTTGGAAAGTATTTTCTTCTTTTACCATTTCTGGAAAAGTTTGTTTAGAATTGCTACTATTTCTTCTTTTAATGTTGATTAAATTCTCCAGTAAAACCAATTGGCCTTGAGTTTTTCTTTATGGAATATATTTAATATCACATTCAATTATTTTAGCAATGTTAACCATTGAAAATATTTATTTCTTTTTGAGATTGCTTTGGTGGTTTGTTTCTTTCAAGAAATGTATACATTTATGTCTCATTGTCATATATATTGGCATAAAATTATTGACAATACTCATTTATTAACTTTTTTTAAAACTGCAGAGTTTATAGTTATATTATTTGTCTAATTCTTGCTGATGATAATATGAGTCTTCTTTTCCCTTTTTTCCTGATGCCTCTGGCTGGAGCATTATAAATATATTGATCTTCTCCTCAAGGAATCAATTTGGTTTCATGTTTTCCCATTTTTTATCTGTTTTCCATATCACTGATTTTTGGTCTATTTATTTTCTTTCTTCTTACTTTGGGTTTAACTTCTTTTTCTCATTCTTTTCGATTCATGCTGAAATAATTGATTTGGTACCTTTCTTATTTTCTAATAAGGCTGTAGTGCTATTAATTGTCCTTGTAAGTATGGCTTTTGATATGTTGTGTTTTCATTTAAATTCTGTTCAAATTTCTTATAATTCCATTTTTGATTACCTCTTTAATCCATGGATTATTTAGAAGTGTGTTATTTCGTTTCCAATATTTGCACATTCCAGAGATCTTTCTGGTATTGATTTCTAATTAATTACACTGTAGCCAGAGATCATATTTTGTATTATTGGAATCCTCTCAGATTTATTGAAACTTATTTTATGGTGCAAAATGCAGTGTCAATCCCTCTTAGTTATACAGGTTAATCTCACTCAATGTGAAAATGGGCCACAACAGGGCATAGATACCAGGGTGTTTATTGGCTATCATAAGTGTCTATTATGTGCTAGTCTACATGCAAATGGGAACCCTACATGCTCTCATGGAACTTCCACTATATCCAGGGAAGGGCACTAAAATAAAAACATAAATCACTAAGTGAAAAAATGAATTATAGATTGTAATACGTACGATGAAACACATAAACAGGATGTGCTGGTAAAGCAAATTGGCTGATGGTGCTGTTTTTCTAAGGATAACCAGACAGTCTACAGGACAACTGAGTCCTGAGAGTGGAATAAACCAGTCATTCAAAGAGCTGATGAAAAAAAAGGTATCAGCAGAGGTAATACTAGAAAGAGCTTGGTGTTGGAACATCAAAAGTATGGATTAGAGGGCACCTGGGTGGCTCATTTGGTTAAGTGTTGACTTTGGCTCAGGTCATGATCTCTCAGTTCATGAGTTCGAACCTTGCATCAGGCTCTGTGCTGACAGCTAAGAGCCTGAAACCTGCTTTGGATTCTGTGTGTGTGTGTGTCTCTTTCTGTCTCACCCCTGCTTGCACTCTGTCTCTCTCTTTCTCTCAAAAATAAATAAACACTACAAAAATTTAAAAAATTTTAAAAAGTGTGGATTACAAAAGTAGCTGTCCCAGCTACAAAAGGAATATAATATGGCATGTGTTTGTAGAAGCCGGTAGAAATCATATGATCAGCTATATCAATCTTTTCCCAAGTAAATTAGAAACTGACAAAAGAATTTTAAGCAGGGAGAGTGACATAAACTTATTTACCATAAAAAAAGAAGAAAAATTAATCTGACTGTTGCTTGGAGGTTTGGGGCCTATGGTGAAGGAGAGATAATAGATATTTGGCTGATCAGAATAAAAGTTGACACAAAGGTACCAGTTGGGAAACCACACAGTTTTCCAGGAAGACTGGGTTACCAGAAGTGAATTAGAGAAGAAATGGATGGACAGTAAATATATTTTCAGGATGTAGAGCCAACTAGATTGTTGATGGATTGAATATGTTGGGTGAAAGAAAAAGCAAATGAATCCCATAACCATTATGCTAAGTGAAAGAAGTCAAACACAGAGGACTATATATCTGTATGGTCCATTCACATGAATTTATAGATAAGGCAAATCTCCAGCAACAGAAAGCCAATCACTAATTATCTAGGGCAAGAGGTCAGAGAAGGGGGTGAAGTCCAAAGTGTCAGAGGAATGTTTAGGGTGATCAGACCTTTCTATATCTTGATTTTGTGAAGGTTACATGACCATATACAATTACTCAAATTCATATAACTATACACCTACCCTAAGGGAATTTTATTGTCTGTAAATTATACCACAATACAACTATTAAAAATAGTCAAATATAAAATGGGACCTATTTCTACCTGGCATTATAGATAAGGACATTCCTTTAATATACAAAAAGCAGGTAGAATTTTAGTATAGCACAAATGCTCCATAAACACATTTTCTAAGAATCTAAAATATGATAAGAATGGACTAAACATATGAGAACATGAGAATTAATGGAAGAAATTTAAATGGTCAAAACATAGAAAAATAGACTTCTGGTTTCAACTATTCTATGTAAAATTCTTTGCCTTAGGACATGAACAGGCTAGACAAGAAAAACTCAAAATCCATACATTTTCTTGGACCTTGCAGAGAATTTGGATCACAGAGCAAACTACTACCTTGAAATCTGAGGTTGCACTCAGGGAAACTGAGTACCTGATGTTGGCTGTCCTGGAGTAGAAGACATGAGACTCTAGAAAAATGGTAGAAAGACTTCAATAGTATGTTTAACAAACCTCTGGGGGCCAAGTGTGGATTATTGTGAGAATAAAAAGCTCTTGAGGCCACAGGAAATAATACAAAGTACATTTTTTAATGTTTATTTTCGAGGGAGAGAGAGAGACAGAGGGAAAGGGGCAGAGAGAGAGTGGAAAACACAGAACCTGAAACAAGCTCTGGGCTCTGAACAGTCAGCACAGAGCCTGCCTCAAGGCTCGAACTCAGGAACGGGGAGATCATGACCTAGGCTGAAGTCGGATGCTTAATCAACTGAGCCACACAGGTGCCCTTAATACAAGTACATTCTTAGAGCATAGAACAATTAAAAAGTAGAAATCAATAACATAGAAGTAGCTTAAAAATACCAAATATATGGAAATTAAACACATTTCTTTTTTTTTCTTTTTAAAATTTCTAACATTTATTTATTTTTGAGAGACAGAGAGAGACAGAGTACGAGCAGGGGAGGGGCATGGAGAGAGAGGGAGACACAGAATCTGAAGCAGGCTCCAAGCTCTGAGCTGTCAGCACAGAGCCCAATGCAGGGCTTAAACTCATGAACCCTGAGATCATGACCTGAGCTGAAGTCAGACACTTAACTGACTGAGCCACCCAGGTGCCCCACATTTCTTAATAACATATGGGTAAAAGAAGAAGCCTGGAAGGATTCAAAAATATTTTGAACTAAATGAAAATAAAACTACAGCTTATCAAAATTTGTGGGATGCATCAAAAGCAGTATTTAAAGGGAAAATCTATAACATTAAATAATTAAATATGCATGTAAGGAAAATATATACAATATAATAGAAAATGAGATGAAGAAAACGAGAGCAAAGGTAATAATACATTTTAAAACCAAATCAATGTTATGGAAATTAGGGATAAAGAACATCTTTGAAACCAAAATTTAGTCTTTGGAAAACACTAAAATTGCTCAAATTCCAGCCATGTAAACTAAGGAAAAGAAGAAGAAGAAGGAGAAAAGAAGAAGAAGAAGAAGAAGTAGACGACACAGGGATAAAACAGGGGTCTTCACTACCGATTCCATGCACATTAAGAGATAATAAGATAATACTATAGACATGATGTCCATATTCTGATCCCTGAGATGATATGGACTCATTCACTGAAAGGACAAAGTTCAAAAATTCACTCAAGGAAACTGATAACTTTTAAACAAAATTGAATTAGTTGCAAAAAATAAAAAAATATATATACTTTCAAAAACCAAAATACCAGACCCACATGGTTTCAACAGTGAATTATACCAAAGGCTTAAAAGAAAAAAAAAAGTAATATCAACTTTACACAGTGTCTTTTAGAAAACAGTAGAGGAAATAGTTTCTGATTTTTTAAGAGACCAGCACAGTCCTACTACCAAACCTATATAAGATATTACAAAAAAGAAAACTACAGACTCATATGGTCTCATGACCAGACACAAGAATCCTTACCAACATATTAGCAAATTCAATTCAGCAACATATATAAAATATGATACATCATCATTAATATGACTCATTGGAATGCGAGGTTGATTCAACATTTGCATATCAGTTTCGCTCCTCACATTAACAAAATAAACATCATTATATCCATAGACGCAGAAAAGTATTTTATAAAGTAAAACAAGCATTCATGATAAAAACTCTCGAAAAAGTAAGCATAGGAGGAAAATTCTAATCAAGGTTTTATATGAGAAAGCTCCAGGAAATATCACACTTAATGAGAGACTGAACACTTTCCATCTAAAACCAGAAACCAGGTGAATATGGCCTCGTTCACCTCCTCCAGCGCTATACTGGACATCTTAACTACTGTGCTAATACAAGAAAAAAAGGCATATCATTGGAAATGAAGAAATAAAATGGTATTTATTTGTACATGTTGTGACTGTCTATGTAGACAATGGCAAAGATTATATAAAAAAAAAAATCCTGTAACTAATAAGTGAGTATAGCAAAATCTCAAACTACAAAAGTCAATTAATTGCCTTCCTATATACTAACAATGAGCAATAAGGTATTGAAGTAAAAGAAATACTATTTTTAATAGCATCCAAAACATATTCAGTATTCTGTATGTGGGTAACTATAAAACACTGCTAAAATAAAAAAAAATAATAAAATCTTAAAATCTTAAGCGATATTATGTATTTATAGATTAAAAGACTCAATATTTTCATAATATTAACTCTTCCTAATTTGATCTATACATTCAGTGCAGTCCCAACCCATCAATTTTGTGTAGATATTGACAAACGGATTGTAAAATGTATATGGAAATGCAAAATATCTAGCATAGCTCGCATGATATTAAAGCAAAAGAAATTTGAAGGGATCACAATATCTGATTTCAAGAATTACTGTAAAACTACATTAATCATGACAGCATGGAATTAATGAAAGACTAGACATATAAATTAATTGAACAAAATTGAGTACCCATAATAGACCCACACAAATATAGTAAATTGCGTTTTGCAGAGTCTCAAAGGTAATTTAATGTTGAAAGAAGTTTTCCTAAAATAATGTTCCTAGAACAAATGGGTGTCCACATCCAAAAAAAAAAAAAAAATGAACCTAGTCAGTGATTTTATGCCTTTAATAAAATTAGCTCAAAATGATTAGTGAACCTAAATATAAAGCTTAACAATACACAACATCTACATGGAAATGAAGAAGGAAACATTTGTGATGTTGGGTTTGGTGTTGAATTGTTAGATATAATACCAAAAGCATAATCCATGAAAGAAAAATATGGTAGGTTGGGTTCAATAAAATTTAAAGCAAACAAACAGACAAAGCTTCTTCTTTGGAAAAGACACTATTAAGAAAAGGAATAGACAAGCCGCAGGCTTGAATATTTTACAAATACAGAGAATATTTTACAAAATTTATCTGACGAAGATCTTCTATCAAAGAACTCTTAACACTGGACAATGTGAAACAATCAACCCTACTTAAAAATGAACTAAATTGCTAAACACCACTTTTAGTAGATTAAAAAAAAAGATGGCAAGATAAGTATATGGAAAGACACTCAACATTACATTACATTAGGGAAATGTAAATTAAAACAATATAGAGATAATACACACAGCTATTAGAATGTCTAAAATCCAAACTGGTCATACCCAGTGCTGGTAAAATGACAGTGCAATAGCAACTTTCGTTTGGTGCTGCTGGGGAGGTAAATGATAGAGCCACTTTGAAAGACAGTTGTCAGTCTCTATAAAGCCAGACCTAAACTAACATATGACACAGTGGTCATCTTGCAGGTATTTGCCCAACTGATTTAAAAACATGTTTGCATGTAAAAACTTGCATGTCAATGCTTACATAATCTTCATTCATAATCACCCAAAACTGGAATTAACCGAGAGGCTCTTTAATTGGTAACTGAATGAATGCAGTGTGGTATGTCAATACTATGGAATGCTGTGAACAATCAAAAAGAAATATTATTCTATACAGTAACATGGGTGAATTTGAAAGGCATATGTGTAAGTAGAGAATCCAGTCTGAGAGGGCCGTAATTCCATTTACATGTCCTTTTGGAAGAGGCGGAGCTGTAAGAGATAGAGAACAGATTAATAGTCGCTAGTGATATTGGAAAGAGGAAGCATTACCTTGGTGATGCACAAGGGATTAGGGGAGATGGTGAAACTATTCTGCATGGAAGGTACATGACAGTATTTGTTTTTCAAAATCCCTACCACCTTATAGCATGAGTAAACTTTAGAGGTTGTAAAATAAAAACAAATCTACTAGGAGAGCGGGGGATTTCTGGATGGATTTCAGACAGTAGCAAAATATCCAACTGTCTTACAAATATACGACCCAATCATAGTGAAGGTGGTGGGGAGAAGGGAGCTGACCTCAGTAACTTTAAAAAGAACTGGAAACTATAATTCTAATGACAAATGGAAATATACATAGCTCAGTAGTCTAGTTAGTAACATCATTTCTCATGGGAGTATGAGTTAGCAAATTTGAAACAGCTGTACATAGATACTTGAACTGACCAAATGAATGAATGGATGGTAGATGTTGAGAGCCAGACATGTATATTATGAATGCATATGCATATACATATCAATGAATATATACATGTGTGTATGCCTATGGACTAAAAACATAGAATTTGTAGACACAGAAAGCAGAGAATTAACACTAGGCAAGTGCCAAAATATGTTTATATCATAACTCTTCTAGTTTTACAGTAAGGATGGATCATTAGTCTATAGTATTTCTTTATTTCTTTGCTGAGATTGATGTTCATAGTCTTATTTAATAGCTGTAGTGATAGACTTTTTGTTGTTATATGCTGAGTTCAGTTTGACAGATTCAGCAATGAAGTTGTTTTGCACAGGCTGGTAATTAGGTCTAGTGACAGGCAATACAACAAAATGGATCTTTAACCAAATAACGCAAGGCACAGTGTGTTAATTTCAAATGATTTCTTTTGAATGCTAATTTGCTTCTGATTATATTATTATTACAGATTTGGGGTGCTGAGGTTTTTTAAAGACAATTTTGAGCAGTTTTAGGATCACAGCAAAATTGAAAGGAAGATACAGGTATTTCCCACATATCCTTTGCCCCACAAATGTACAGCCTTCTGCATTACCAATATCTTCCACCAGAGTGGTACACTGCTGTACTTAATGAACCTACATTTTCACATCATAATTACCCAAAGTCCACAGTTTACCTTAGGGTTTACTCTTGGTGATGCACATTCTATAGGTTTCGACAAAGGTAGAGTAATATGCATCCCTAATTGTAGTATCACACAGGGTATTTTCACTGCCCCCAAAACAGTTTGTACTCCACCTATTCATTTATGTTGGGTTTTATTTTTTGTTTGTTTGTTTGTTTTTCCGACTCTGCAGAAACTAACCTTAACCTTAATATTGTGATCTCCTGGGAGCTTTTCTTCCACCAAATTGAAAACAAATTTACCTGCATCATTTTCAATTCCTTCTGGATGCGGTCAGTACCTGAGAAGTCATGCGGCTCACACCTAGAAGTATACATATAAAGTAAGAACGAGAACAAGCAGCCTTTGATTGAAACTAACCAGATTCCATGTCTAAATCTGTGGTCTGGCTCCTTGGACTCTCAGTTTCTGGATTTCTTCAATTTGCAAACATCCACGTTACTTCTCTTAGATGTATATTTTAGCTTTCTTGTGTGTTTTTCATGATGGCCCTAAGTCATTCCTAGGTTGTATATCTTTAAGGATAAAAAAAAAAACCCAAAAAACATTTGTAGGTTGATCTGAAAGTTTAGGTCTTAGATCTAAATATGGGACTAGAATATGGCACTTTCAGGAGTTCCAGTCTCCTGACTTTATATTAGACTTTCTTGAATCTCAATGATCTATCTAAACAATAGTTTAAAATGGTAACATCTCTTTGATTTTGTAAACTAAACTGAAATCACAATATAGAAATTGACTTCGAATTTAATTAGTCTTTAAGAAGTCAATGAGGTGGTGAATCAAGTGTTTTACTTGCTCCTTTTCATTTGTTAAACCCTACAGTAATATTTTTATCTGATCTTACTCTGCTTCTAAAATATGCTGCAATGATTTTTATGCAGCATAAATTATATGCTTTTCTGTATTTCATATGCCTGAGATGTTTCACTACTTTGAGTTATCCTATTGCAATATCTGTCTTGAATTGTGTCTCCTAATAGACTAGAACCATATCTCCTTACTTGATTATAGTCATTAAATCAAGAAATATTTATTGTGTTTATTCTAGATGTTGGGAATAAAACAATGAGCAAGAAAAACATAATTCTTGCCTCACATATCTAGTCAATTGGAAAGGTAGATCCTATCAGTTGCTATGACAGACAATTTCAAGATGTAGGGATCCATTTTTGCACAGTACTTTCAAAATCATTACTAAAAATAGAGGTTAGATAAAACTGATATGCTACAGTCAAACGATAGCCTAGATCATAAACTGTCTTTAAAAATCACTTTGTAAAGGTCAAGCCAAACTGAATTTATTAGACAGAATTTAAAGTTCCAGGTAATATTGAACATAAACATATATTATTTAATAATTAAAATTTATTCAATTTTAAAGATTAAAATATTTCTATCAAACCAGATCCCAAGGGATTCTCAAAACAGTCTAGTTTTCCTTAGTAACCCATATCTTGTCATTGATGTATATACATATATAGCTGATCTCTTGTATCTATCTATATTTTAGCCTTTACAGTCTCCTGGAAGTCATGTATTTCATGTATTATTACCTTTTGAGTGAAATAGTGATTGAATTTACTTTTCCTAGATTTATGTGTGTGAAACAGTAATTGTATTTATTTAGCATAAATTTATCAAGGGAATAACTCCCTTTGCACTGCTAACTTTTGTGCTTAGCCCATAGTCATTTTAACAGGGCTACACATTATTTAGTATTTATAAAAATATAAATTTATAAAGACCTTTAGCACCAATTAGATACAATAATAGATAATGTGGGATCAGCAATAATAATAATAAACTGAGTTCTTATTTCATAGAACATTGATCTTCATTTTGATGGGGATTGGGGCCTTAAGTCAGACCTCATACAAATAATAAAACAAGTAGCTATATAATTGTGACAAGCTATATGAGGGAGAAGTAAAAAAATGAATTCAAAGTGAAAATAGAGATGTGTAAATCAAGAAGGAGTGTCACAAAAATTATCTCTAAGTAAAAGAAATTGAATATAAGACAAGAAAGGTGAGGAAATGTTGAGAGGCAGCGATTTGGGTGCTGGTAGTAGGAGGGTGATTGGATAGAATGGAACAACAGGTAGAGATAATAATAAGGCCTTGAACCTAAAAAGATTTAGTGCTGTGAAGAAACTGAAAAAACCCAATATTCTTGCAGTGAAAGAGCAAAAAACATAAAAATATCTGCAACAATAGGACAGATCAATCTGGACTCTGCAGGTTATGCTAAGTACATTAATTTACTTTAAGAACACCACATTTTTAAAAGGTAGAGTTACATTCATTGATTATGTTTTCTATCCTTTCTCTCTCTCTCTTTTTAAGTAATCTTTATGCCCAGTGTGGGACTTGATCTCACCACTCCAAGATCAGGAGTCATGTGCTCTACTGACTGAGCCAGCCAGGTGCCCCAGTTATGTTTTTTTTTTTTTTTAATGTTTATTTTACTGCTGTTTTAGTAGAGTATTGGAGAGAGACATGAATAGACCAGAAATCAACTAGAAGGTTTTTAAAATAGTTCAAATAACTTGTAATAAGAGAAAAGAAGGGGACATTGTAATAGAAATTCACTTAAGTGGGGATGGATTATGGTGGGTGATGAGAGAATGGTTTCTAGAATGTTCCCCAGATTTCAGCCTTGAGCATTGGATGTATAGCAGAGTCCATTCTTCATGTAAGGAAGACTGGGAGAGAAAAGTGCTTGGAGGATGATGTTGAGAGTTTGGTTTCACATGTGCCATATTTGTGATATTTATCAGACACCCAAATGATGATCTCAGATAGACAGGTGTGCATTCCAGAGCTTAGAAGGGACATCTGTGAATAAAATTTGTGAGTCATTTACATATTCATGGTGTTTGAAGTTATGGTAGTGGACGGTACTGCAAGAAGAGAGTATAGACTTAGAAGGAAAATGGCCTCATATGGAGACCCAGGAGTGGAAACTTGAGTAATTTTCTGACGCATCCAACTTGAGGGAAATATGGCAATAAAGATGTAAATAATCCAGAGAGTTCGGTGAGAATCACCAAGAAAGTTTTGTGTCTCAGAAATGAAGTAGAGTGTTTTCAAGATAGAATGATAAACCGACATAGAAAGACAAATGCTACCGAGAGATGCAGATATTTGAAATTAAATAACCTCCACAGCTCCCCCATTGACATTCACATTTTTATTCCCATACTATGTCTCCCCAAACTAGTCCAATTTCTAAAACAAAACAAGAAAAAAAATCCAAACATTCTTGATCATTTTCATTTTTTGTTGTTTTAGGAAGGTTACTCAAATAATTTCAAATATTTTCCAAATAATTTATTTAGACCTTTAGGTTTTGATCCATTAGCGTAAAATATATTCACCTTTCCTAAGAAACATCTTTTTCACCATATTACAAAAACATTTATATTTTAGTACTTTTATTTTTTAACTGTTAAGTTCTTGAGAATCCAATTTCTAAGCCTGATTTACCAGAATCATACTACAATCTACTTTTCGTTTGTTTGCTTTCAAAAATATGATGACCTCTGACCCTCACTTTCAACTGATAATTTACATCAATCTACATTAAGATCTTATTATTTTTTATACTTCTTTAGAACATATTTTGGTTTGGGTCCTCATTTTTCTTATTAATTTTTTTTCACTTCTCTTTCACTTAACTTTTGTTTTTCAGAAATTTGTCAAAATTTTTATTCTGCTTACATTCACATTTATCCTCTGCAAATACACACAGAAAATGTATTTATTTTGTCTGTTTTGTACTTATTATTCCAAAGCTTTCAGGAAATGACAGAGGTAAATGTATATGCTCAATCTTTCTTGAACTAATAAGTTATCCATTGGATTTGCAACATTGGCTTTAAGAATCCTTAAATACTGATACTGATGGGAAAGTTTGAGTACTGAGCAAGTGAGCCACTGAAGATGTAGGAGGAGTGTAAACACTGAAGTGGGTATTGACCAGGAAGGAAGTTATGTGACACAGAGCCTAGTCAGACAGAATTAATATTTTTCCTTTGAAATTTTCAGTCCCCTCATTTCTTAGGAAATCTTAGTAGCTTACAGATTTGGGGATTCCATAGATATGTGGGCTTCAAATATAATGCAAATGCAGAAGACTATTGTTAGTAATTTTCCAAACAGCTTGCTTACTGATGGTGGGTATTTGTTATATTTAAATACAATAATCCCTCTTTCTTGCTGTCTTGAAGGATATGGTTTGTAACGACTCCAAGGTCCATAAAGTATGTAAAAACTGGTATTTCCAAGCTGAACAGCCTCTACATATAATTTAGATTATTTTCTAAGGAAACTGACCCAATATAAAATTAATTTTCCATTTTCAAGCCAAATTACAAAATATTCCTGAGATCACTTAGCTCCCGCAAGACTGCATTACACAGAAATGTCTTCCACAGATTTGGAGATTCTCTTATGCACTTTTCCTCTAAATCATTTATAAAAATGTTAAATAAGGCATATGCTGGCACTACTCCCTAAGGAGCATTGCTGTTTACACTTCCTTATTTAGAAAAGTGCCTACTTATTCCCAACCTTTCCTCTTGTCTCTAAGCTAGTTTTGTATCCATGACAAAACTGTTCCCTAGATCCCATGTTTTTTAAATTTTTAATACATTTTAGTACATAATTTTATCAATGATTTTTTAAAAAGTCCCAGTAGTTATTACTTTTATTGACACGGTTTTGTGCTTTTTTTCTTCCTCCTCTTAAAAAGCTTTTATGATTTACCTTTTATGGCTTTTATATTTTTATGGGACCCATTAACTATTATACTAATATATTTTGTTTGCTCTCTTTACTAGATAATCTACTAGTTTTCTTGGAATGTCATTGGGCTCTATTGTTTCATGTACTTCAGAACATCTTATTCGAGAGGAATAAGAAACCAATCAAGGTAGTCATCCATAATAACTAATTTTTTTTTTTATTTCTCAGGTATTTCCCCACAGCTAAGACAGAGCTAGATATGTCCAAAGTTTTTAAAACATTATTTCATGGACTACCCCGTATTTTTTGTAGGTCCCATGCAAGGTATTTTCTCTTTTATCTATCCTAAGAGCAGAAAATCTCCATCAAGAATTGATGCAGACTGAAACTTAGGTTATTTGACATATCCGTAGCCCCTTATTCACTATTTAACCCACTTGAAGTGGGTTGTCAGATAATTTCAGCAGAAATGTAGTAAGTCTCACAATATCAAGCACATGAATAAATTGTATCATAATGCATATTATAAACCTACAGAGTAAGCAGAAAAAAGAGTTGCACACAATCCATTTCACACAATGTCCTTGATTCTCAAAAACAAAGCTAAACTATTTTTACCATGCAGTTAAAAGAAACAGATTTGGATGTTGAATATACTCCTTTTCTCAGATCTACAGCCAATAGAGGCAGGTTAATATAAAGTTCTGGTCCAATTTACATTGTTTTCATGAATACTCATTTAGTGAATTTATGCTACATTGAGGTCTGTGTGTGTGTGTGTGTGTATATATATATATATATATATATATATATATATATATATATATTTCTTATTCCTGATTGCCTCTTTGTCTGATATTCTGACCGAAGGATTATACAACATGGCTCATATAAGGTAAATTATCCAAGACTCTGGTGCCTTTAACCAACCCCCCACCCCGCCGTCAAGCTGCACAAGCTGCTTCATCACCTACCCCTTCTACTTTGTGACACTCAAATTTTATGGGAATGGTAATCTGTATATGAAAATGAAATGTAATGAGAATATCTAGCCATTTAAAAATTAATAGATTTGGTTCATTTAAAGTAATAAATGCAGTAGCGAGACACTAAGTGAAGAGCTTAGGTCTTAAGAGGATGAACAAAGGGGTTGGGACAGACTCACTTTCCATCAGCTCTGCAGTATCGTGTTCCTCAAATGACTCATCAAGCCAGCACTAGCTACCAACATGGAATAGCACTTCAGGCTTACATATCTTATAAATAACAAAAATCCTTCCCAGATTCTGGTTGTAGTTTGGCTTCTACTATTGAGAGTCAGGTAAAAGTTACATATGTCTTTGAGTCTAAGTATTTAAAGGATATTTTGGGATCCTGAGAAATGATATTGAGCCAGAAACTGAATGTGTGGTTTTTGACACAGGATTGAAGGATGCCTAAAATTTTAACCAGGCAGAGATGGAAGCTGAATGAGGGCATTCGAGGTATAGAAAGCAGTGTGTGTAGGAAACAAAAAACAAGAAATGTCAGGAAGAAAATAGGTAGTTCTGTTTGGCTGCAATGTAGACTATATATGGGACATTAATAGGAAAAAAGGGATAAAAACATGGCTGCCATTTACAAAGTGCATTGTGAAGATTGGGGGGCAGGGTGTGTGCGAGTGGTGGCAATAGGAAGCCATGAAAGATTTTGAGAATAAGGGTGATGATCAGAGGTGGGCCTTGGAAGTCCAAATCTGATTACTGTATGTTATGACGGTTGGACCACAGAGAGTCTGGAGGCAGGTTGTGCATGAGGTCAAATATGAGATATATAAAAGGATAACGTTTTGGAGGAAAAAATTGTCAATTGATGTTCTATTTCCCGCAGATTTCTTTATCCCGTAGGTTTCCGCTTATTGAATATATGCCATGTAATGTTTCAGAGGGCAGGCAGGTACTATCTAGTTAGAACAAAGAAGTCATTGCTCAACTTTGGCTTTCAAATTATAAATAATTTTTGGATTTAGAGTTATTGGTACTTTTACAGTTTAGAGTTATCGGTACTTTTGTTCATTTTCTGTGAGAATTGATTGGGCAGTTAGCAGCCATAAATAATTTGGGTATGCATACTTATCAGATTTCCCAAGGAGCTGTGTCTAGAGGACCTACTTTAGCAATTGCAGCCCTATGTATCTTTTAAAGAAGGCTGTGATATTTCTTTTGTTTTTCTATTCCAAATCTGACATTTTCTTTCAAAGGAAGTTTGTATTGGCTCACTCTCACCTTGTTATTTGGAAACAGGAGCTTCTGAGAACTACATTCCCCAGAGAGTGATAGATCAATGTGGGAGTTCACATTTGTTTGAATGTATGTCAGGTAATCATAGTACAGCCCCTGACTATTGACTGAGCAAAGAGAAAGTGAAAAATTCTGGTATTTTCCATGGGAATCACAAATTCTAAGGATATTTGTGCAATAAAATGAAAATATGAGTTTTTTATTTATTTTCAAAAAACAACTTGTTAATCCATGACCTATAAAAAGAATTGTGGTTTGGGCGATCATTATACCTGAAAGGCTTTATTTAACATTGCACTGCTTTATTTCTGTATTGTAATTTTTCCCATGGGTAGCTAAATTTACTATTTAATACTGTTCATTTCTATGATGCCAACTTCTCTAAATATGCATTACTTAAGTATTTTGATATATACCAATGCTACTGCTTTCATGTTTATATATATATCCCAAAATGGAAACCTAAAAGATGACTAATAATAGACCATAAAAAAACAGAGAAAAGTTAATAAAACATGAGATTTTGTACTGGTTCTGATTCCCAAGGCCCGGTCGTAAAGCCTCAATTATCAGTCAGTTGGTTTCCCCATGATAGGAGATAACTATTAATAATATTTAACTAAGACTTGAATAATGTTTTGTAACTTTTAAAATGCTTTCATATGCAGACTAATATCTTCATAATCGCCCTTTGCAGTATTCTTTGTTCATTTTCCCCTTAGTTCATTGAGCCCCAGTGGGATTAAGTTACCTTTCCATGATGACAATTAGAAACGAAGAGCCGGAACATGCTTCTTTCCCTGTGTAGCTGTGTCCGGGCTCCTTTCCTAACACCTCTATATTGCCTCTCTCCATCTCTGACCCCATTAGCATCACGTTTTCCCAGCACTTTCTCCAATCGGCTGCATCACAATTGCATCTCCTGGGCATAGATGCCCTGATAGGTGGGTATCAGTAAAGAGGAAATACCTCAAAGCATTTTTTTTTTTTTTTAGCGAGTCAGTAACATCATCTTTGTGGATGGCCTCCTGCCTGCGTATTTGTTTCATGAGTGAGAGCATCTCTTTAGCTCTTATGCAAAATGAAAGGATCATTACGAACACCAATTTAAATTAGAGTAGGCAGAGTAAATCTGTAAAAGACAAAAAAAATTAATCACCTGTGGCAACTGTCATTTGAAGTTACCCTTCCCTCATTCCACTCCAGCTCATCCACATAAAAACAAAGAGAGATCATATTGTTTACTGGTATCAAACTGCAGAATTTGGCTTGCCTTAGGCACTGCTCTAGCCCAGAATCCAAGCCGCCACAAATATCAATTTGGAATGCAGCTTCAGCTCTAGTGGAAAAGCTGTCACAGGCAAGTCTAAAATACTGAGAGTGCTGAGCTACTGACATTGCTAAAGATGATCATGAAGACATTTATCCAGCCTCTCCTGCCTCCCCTTCGCCCAGCCCTTCAGAAGCTTATGTCAAGTGTGACAGGCTAGGTGATGAATGGGTAGAAAGTTGACAGGTGACGACAGGCGCCTGAGTAAGTGAAATCCTCTATCGTTAATTCTTGGGATTTTACCTTTCTGACACAATGAACGGATATTAGAATGTGTGACTAAATAAACCACAATGAGAAAAGTCATTCACTGAAAAATAGAGTCCAGAACAGAAAGCCATGCTCTCAGTTCGGTCAGGCTTCTTGATTACTGGACGTTTGGAATACACTACATAATCAAGTATACGTTATTTAGAGCTAAGTGGGATGATTAGCAGAGTTGTTTCTCCCAGGAATATGTATCCGGCACACTAAGCTCAAAGTCATGAGTCAGAAAAATCCCATTTCTCATAAATCTCTTCTAGACTAGACTAAAAAAGAAATCAGCTCATTGGAATTTTGATTAATGAGAAAAGGAGAAAGGTTGCAGGGTGAGTGCTTTGTTCTATTGATGTCCATGAAATGTTGGTGACTGCCTGACACATCCCAGTCCAAAGCAATTGAAAATCATTTTAACTTTGCTTTGTTTTGAGAGGCTTAGGGGTTATTGAATTGAGAGAAATTGGACTGAAACAAGTAATTTTTTTGACACAGGCCACTAAACAGCTTGGAGACCAAGAGCCTTAAGGCCCCAAGCAGGTCATTTAGTATAGAGTGGTGACTTTTTCAGAGGGTGCTCTCTTCTTGTATAAATAAACTGAGAAACAGAAGTCTTAGGGATCTTCCAAATTTCTTTACATGTCTTCATATTAGCAATTAGCAATTAATGGCAATGAGGTTTTTCCCTGTGCCTCTACATCACAGTTGGGATCATTATGGGCAAAGGAGGTGAAAAAGTTATATCCCCTTCTTATAGTAGGGAGGAGAATTTCATGATTCAAGTTCAAAACTATAAATTTCTATTCTAGGTAACTTATCATGCTCTTTGAAGACTCAAAGGAATTATATTTGACAGGATTTTTAAATATAGTAATACTGTGGTGGAGACTAAAAACAATTCTTAAATTGCTTCTCAACTTTTTAACAACAGTTTTATGACCATAGTGTTTGTGTCATGCTTTTTTAAATTTAATTTGGAAATGTTCATTCTATTTAACATATATATTTCCATTACTGAAGTAAAAGTGCCCTGATAAAAGAAATTTTCAATTCTTTTCCTCTTTTTGCTAAAATTATATCACAACTTACTTGCTGATTCTTCTTGATTTAGGACATTTTATTTTTTTATAATTCCCTTAAATATTTTATTGCAATTATGTTTAGAAGCTATATATGTTATGTTTTTTATTTGGGGGTATCCTGTAATGACCCTTCTTGAAAAGTATATTTTGTAATATCTTTAGTCCTTATAGATTTACATCCTTTTATAGTTAATTTTTTTAAACAGTTATTTGTTTTTCTTACTTTTCTGTACCATCTTCTTGGGAAAACTATATTTTGTATTATATATGTTTCAATAATTAACACTGTATATTACAGTATATGCTATGACGGTGAGATATCTTGTATATAGCTTTACAAAGTCATTGATACTCAATGAATTTTTGTTGCTACTTTTTTTATACCTAAACTTATTTTATACTTATTTTAATATTTGTCTTTTTAAATTCTGTTATTTCCAAATAATCATTGTCCTACTATTAAGGCAAGAAAGAATTTAAATCATTTGTCTCAGTTCATGCTTTTTTGTATCTTAAGGGAATTTTGATGATTCTCTTTATTCTGAAGTCAAATCTATACCCATGATGTCATAAACAGGTTCTAGATCTTCAAGTCTGGCCCAGAAAATTAATTACTCAGAACCTCAAGTTCCTTCTGGAAAATAAGCTTAATTATCGGTAGTGAGTCTTAAATAAGATGAAATATATCCAGTGTTTTAGAAATAGCATAGAAAGCCTTCAATGAGAAGTTATTACTTTTATTCTAGACTCCAGGGATGATTTACAGACCACAAAAAGAAATATCCCCTCTCAGATTAGTTTACGTAGTTTTGTTATCTACTGATTTTGTTTTGGACATTCTTCATGGCACTGATGATAGGATAATCAGGAATTGTTTCTACTCTCAAGGATAATCAGGAAATTGTTTCTACTCTCAAGGAATTGTTTCTACTCTCAAGTCTGCTTCAGACTACAGGAGAGAGAGAACACACATTCTAATGAATAATAACTCAATGCGATGTGTACTTTATAAAAGCATGTAACATAAAGAAGTGTATAGGAGAAGGAGTGATTCACCACTATTGGAGGCGGGGAAAATTGGAATAACAAGCTACTTATCATGAGCAAACTTGTTATGGGCAAGTTCGAGAAGAATGAATGTTTGTGCACCAGCTATCAAGGTGTGAAGAAGGGAAGAAAATTCCAGGTGCAGTAACGTCATATAAATAGGATATGTATAGTCATATAATATAAAGATTTTATATGTAACATAAAGCATTATAAAAATTCCAATAAAGCTTAGTCAAATGTGTGTATATGTTTTAAATATTAACAAAGCAATTTCATTGGCTTATCATGCATTTGAATTTATGTAAGCCTTTTTTAGCCTAGAGATAAACATGCTGACAGTAAAAAATGTAAAATCTGCACAGAAGAGTATAAAGTGTAAAATTAACGTCACCTTTTACCATCAAAATTTTGATCTTTGTTAAGATTTTTTCATGTAGCCTTCCAGAAGCATTCAATGAATATGAATGTCTATATAAGGATTCACCCACTAGCAGTTTGAGGCAAGTCAGTCTTGGTTTTGAATGGACAATATGGTAGTTTAAAATTTTAAAACTAAATTTGAATGCATCTAAGGGTGAAATTCATACTATATTTTACCATTACCTTTTGTTCTTTTACTTAGCTACAGTACATATTGATGATACTTTCCTGGTCTTTGAAAGACAGCTGTGGAGTTGTGACCTCTGAAGCAAACATGCACGATTAGAGTGTGTGTGTGTGTGTGTGTGTGTGTGTGTGTGTGTGCATTATAAAGAATTATGTTAAACTTCTATAGTCCACTTTGCTGTGTTTCTTCATAGTATGTAATGAATATTTTTCATATCAGACATAGAAATTTACATTATGCTTTTAAAATAATTACATAGTATCACTTTTTAAGGTTATATCATAATTTATTTAACCAGTTCCTGAATAATAAACTTTGTTTTTTTTTTTTTCCCCCTTGCTATTATCACAGTGTTGGAAGAAAGATTCTGGACATATAAATTCAGGCATTTATGTGAATGTATCTAAAGATAATGTATAGAAATGGATTTAATTGGAAGTATTAGGGATATTAATCATTTGTCTCTTCAATATGTTTTAAGTGATGGGTAAGAAGAAACACAGAGAAAAATGAAGAGAAGAAGAAAGGGTACATTAATGACAGGAAGTGTCCCAAAGCTCACAAATTCAGGGTGCTTTGGCAAAGCTAGGTTGAAATACACAGGTGGAATCTGAAGCCAAAGAGGCATCTCCCTTTATCACTACTGTCCACACCTCAGCACCACCCCATGAGAGTTTGATCTTGCCAACTTGGACGAGCAAGTAGCTAAATGCATGGTAATGGCAAGCCCATTGCAGAGATCTCACATGCCTTTTGCCTCTAGCCCTCAGTGATGAGCATATACAAACAGGAGATTTGACCCAGGCCCACATGGACCTACTGATACCAAAGAACAGGCAGGTACTGGGGCTTAGGGGATTATGCTTCTAAGGGAAATACCTTATCTACTAATGAGATTGTGTGTCTCTTTTTTATTTTGATAGTTATCAATGAATTGCTTTCAAAAAGTTTGTAGCAATTTAAAATCAACTAAAAATCCTCAGCAATATTTGGTATTATTTAATATTTACCAATCTAATAGGCAAAGAAGAGTTCCCTAATGGTTTAAAATTGCATCACTGTAAACATGGATAAAGTTGAGAAGTTTTTTTCCATAAGTTTATGGACCATTTATATATATATATATTTTACCTCTAAACTTTTATATACATAAGCTACCCATTTCTAGGAGTTAATATTTATTAAAGCAGCCATAAAATGCGATGAGATCTTGCCATTTGCAACAACATGGATGAACCTAGAAGGTATCATGCTAAGTGAAGTAAGTCAGAGAAAAACAAATACCATATGATTTACTTACACGTACAAAAAGCAAAAACAAATGAGTAAACAAACAAAAAAACAGAATCAGACATAAGAATTCAGAGAACTGGTGATTGCCCGAGGTGGGGGGTTGAGGACTGGCCAAAATGGGTGGAGGAGAGTTGGAGATACAAGCTTCCAATTATGGAGTGAATAAGTCATGGGAATAAAAGACATAAGGAATATAGTCAATGACTATGATAGTTTCTGGTGACAGATGGTACGTTTGCTTGTGGTGAGCACGCATAATGTATAGGCTCGTAGAATCACTATGTTGTACACCTGAAACTAAGGCAACATCGCGTGTCAAGTATACTCATATAAAAAAGAGTAAGTGTATCATCAAGAATAAAACACAGACTAGACAGATAATTGTAGTAGGTCTTGAGTTTTCCTACAAAATGATAACCAAATGAAATTTCATTAGATATTCCATAGGGATAGGAACATAGGAGAAAAACGTCACACACTCCTTAGTTCACTGGTATTGAGTAAAATCCTCACATAGTAAAATCTATCTCTTTTAGTAAAATTGAATTTTATAAACGTGAGTGTTTGGAGTAAATGGAATAAAATGAAATGGAGCAATCTTCCAAAAATCTCTGCTCCATTTCAAATATTATTTATTATATGGAAATTTATGTTGTTTTCTTGCTATCCAGTTTTCTCAATACTGTAGTGAATAATCCAAACATTTTCCACTGATTTAAATGGCATCTTAGTTAGACACTAAGTTTCCATATAAATTTGGAGACCTTTTTTAAAAAAAATATTAATTGACTTCTCTGGTTATTTCTCTGCCTGTATCTTACAGGTACAGTGATGTAACTTTATTTTAGAACTGGTAATATCTTCCTCTTAAGTCTTTTTCTTTTGTTTTTTTTTTTTTCTCACCTCTTTGTTTTTCCATATGAAATATAAAAACCATTTCCAAAGAGAGTTGATAATAATTAAATAAATTTTAAGACATCATTAAAAACTTCACAGCATTGAGACTTCATACCCAAAAAAGGATTCTTTGTGTTTTGACTTTCTTAAAGGAAATCTTGTGCACGTTTATAATTTTTTTCTTTTTTTAATTTAGGTTCTGGAGCTCCTGGGTGGCTCATTCGGTTGAGCGTCTGACTTTGGCTCAGATCATGATCTCACGGTTTGTGGGTTTGAGCCCCACATCAGGCTCTGTGCTGACAGCTCGGAGCCTGGAGCCTGCTTCAGATTCTGTGTCTCCCTCTCTCTCTGCCCCTCCCGCGCTCACACTCTGTCTCTTTCTCTCTCAAAAATAAATAAATATTAAAAAATATGTAAATTCTAAAAGATTTGGTAATTAAGAATGAGTTTGATTAGACGGTCATTCTTCTTTTGCTCTCAATTGTTACAACAATTTAATTCCTAAAAAGGATAAAATGGCATCTTTCCTGATACACCCCTAAGTTTTTTAAAGTTTTTTGAAAGTTTAAGTAGATTAAGAAATAAAGGAAGAAATACCAGATGAAAATCATGATATATTAGAAGATTACATTCCTGGCTCTAGAATACTGAGTTTATTCATGAAAAGTTCATCAATATCAAATTGATCTATTCAAATGTTTGATCTTGTGGTCGATAGGAAAACTACCCCTAGCAGTAGGAAAAAAGGTGGAGTCATATTATTTTCAGTTTGTAAAAATATCCCAGTTGCTCACAGCAGATACTTATCATCATAAGAAGTAATAATTTCCATTAATATTACATATATAGATTTAAAGTGCTTTTTTCAAACAACTCTTTTGGTTCCGAAATCATATATCGCTGCAAGAAAGGTTTATTACTTCCAGGCTAGAAATGAGGCAATTAAAACACTAAGAGTCAAAGTGATCAAGGAAACAGGGTTATTATATAAATAGTTATTACAATCCACTTACTCCACTGCCTTCTCCACTGTGCTCTGTTGTAATCTGCATGGCATTTAGAATGTTAATTAAGCTGTAAAATATTCTAGACATATAGATAAATACATATCCCACGTTAGGAAGATACAATAGTTTATTTAAAAAGTAATAGATTTTCATAACAACCCTTTATAAATTATTTGATACTAAGACATAACATTAGACCATAAAGAAAGAATTGCTAAGAATGTTAAATAAGTATAAACAGTAATAACTGTGCTAACTAGGGTTGTTACATAAACTGCATTTCAAAGCTATTATATAAAATGAATTTTCAGCTATTAAAGGATATGGCAAAAACTCTGGGCTTAAAAAATAAGTGTACGAAAACTAAGTGGGATACTTAGGAACTAGATAAAGCCAATAGTTTTACCTAAAATGACTAGAAAAACATACCAAATATCCTATGTCTCTCATTAATTTTATTTTAAGAAAATACTCTCTTAAATGAAAAAAAAAACAAATCAAAAAATAATTTTCTGTTAAAAACGCAATGTGATTCACTGAGTAATGTTTATCTAAATTATAAAATACTTTAAAAAGTTCTTTAAAGGAGATTTTATTTTTTTCTAAGCAAAATACTTCTCATTATTTTTGCTTTTATTTCCCTTGCCTCAGGAGACATATCTAGGAAAAAGTTGCTATGGCTTATATCAAAGAAGTTACTGCCTGTGTTTTCTTCTAGGAGTTTTATGGTTTCAGGTATCACATTTTGGTCTTTCATCCATTTTGAATTTATTTTGGGGGGTATGGTGTAAGTACGTGGTCCAGTTTCATTCCTCTGTCTGTCGATGTCCAGTTTTCCCAACACCATATGTTGAAGATATTGTCTTTTTTCCCATTGAATATTCTTTCCTTATAATCCATATATGGATTCATTTACCATATACTTGTGGATTCATTTCTGGGTTTTCCATTCTGTTCTATTGATCTATGTGTCTATTTTTGTGCCAGCGCCATACTGTTTTGACTAGTACACCATTGTAATATAACTTGAAATCTGGAATTGTGATGCCTCCAACTTTGCTTTTCTTTCTCAAGATTGCCTTGGTTATTTGGGGTCTTTGGTGGTTATATACAAATTTTAGGACTGTTTGTTCTAGTTATCTGAAAAGTGCTGTTTTGATAGGGACTGTATTAAATGTGCAGATTGCTTTGGTCAGTATGGACATTTTAACAATATTTGTGCTTCTTATCCATTAGCATGGAATGTTTTTCCATTTCTTTGTGTTGTCTTGAATTTCACTCATCAGTTTTTTAGAGTTTTCATAGTATAGGTCTTTCACCTCTTGGTGCCTTTTGTTCCTAGATATCTTATTATTTAGGGTGTAATTATAAATGGGATTGTTTTCTTTTTATTTTCTCTTTATGATGGTTCATTATCGATGTATAGAAAGGAAAGTAATATAACAGTGTAAGTTAAATAACTAGAATTAAAAACTTAAAAAAATTTTCATTATTTAACATTTTACTCCCCATAGGGGTCTATCTCAGTGGAGCTTGCTGAAAGTCAATGGAGAATTTAAGAACATTTACTATAAAAACAATTTTAAAGTATGAATCTGGTCTATAATGGAATTGTAACTATATGTTTCTTTCTTTGGGTATATAAGTAAATCTGTCTCAGTAAGACAGAATAAAATGTTTGATAGTTTTCTAAAGAATCAAAATATTGCACCAGAAAAATCTCAGAATAAAATTTGAGTATTTGGTATAGTTTGATGTTGATTTAATGGAACCTATTCATGATGGAAGGGAAGGAGAAAGATACATAAATTTCCCATACTAAAATCATCTTTCAACTTAAATTCATCTTAGGATATCAATAACAAAAAGCAGAATCGCCTGTTTGAACATAGTTCTAAAGAAAACATTAAGTGTTTAAATTTCAAATCAAATTTGCATAAAATTATAAAGGGGAACAGATTAATGAATAAATACATAAAATTCAAAATTAAACCATCTACAAATAACCTGGTTCTATATGTTACTAACATCATTCCAAAATTGACTCCACATACACATGTAGATTTTTTAATTGTAATAATTATACTATAATACTATTTAATAAAATATATCCTTTATTTTTATTTTAATTAACAAGAAACACCTTAGGTGAACCTGAAGAAGATTAGAATGACAAACATCAATGTTAATTAGTGTTTTCTATGTCAAGAGATACAGTTTCTAAAAGACCCTTTTAATATTACCAAGACTGATTCTGTCTTTTAATGGTTTTCTTAATAGGGTTTTAACTACTTTTATTACAGAATTTCTTGAATACTGCTAAAAGAAATAACATGATTGCTTTTATCTTCTCTGCCTCTTCCATTTAATTTATTTGCCATTCTATTGCTTAAATTATTAATATTTTATTAAAGTATGTAATATTGACCATGTGTTCCACCACTGTTATTCCTTAGTAATTCGATCATCTTAATATTTAATATTTATTGCTGTTAATTTTTACCAATCTGTGTTGCATATTACATCTTATTTTCAATTAAATTTTTACTTTGAGATAATGATAGATCCACATGCCATGATAAGAAATAATACAGAAAAATCCCATGCATCCTTTTCCCAGTTCCCCTAAATGGTAGCATCTTGAAAGCCCATAGCATGGCAATCCTGATAAATATTGATAAAGGCAAGACACATAACTTGTCTATCATCTGAATTTTTTCTTATGCAGCCCTTTTATAACCACAACCAATTCCTTTGTGCTTCCATTCCTCTTTTGATATCTGGCCACCAGTTATTCTCTGTTTCTATAATTTTATGTCAAGAACGCTATATAAAAGGAAACATGCAGTATTTAACTTGCTAAAAATTTCTTGTTTTTCACTCAGCATAATTCTCTGGAGATTCATCTAAGTAGTTGTATGTATCAACAATTTTTTTTTATTGCTGAGTATGAGTCCATCGTATGGATCTACCACTGTGTGTCTAATTATTTGCTCATTGAAGGAAACTGGGTCACTTCCAGTTTGGCACGGACTGAGCTGTCATGAACAAGTTTGCGTACAGGTTGTTGTGTGAACACAACTTCTCATTTCTCTGGGATGAAAGACCAAGAGTGCAATTGCAGGGTCACATAGTAGTTACATATGTGGTTTATTAAGACATTAACAAACTCTCTTCAGACTAGCAGACCATTTTACATTTCCACTGGCAATGTATGAGTGACAGAGTTTCTCTATATCCTCACAAGCATTTCTTATTGTCATTATATTTTACTTGAGAAATTCTAGTAGGCACAGAGTAATACATAGTTATTTTAAATTTGCATTTTTCTAATGAATAATAATGTTGAATATCTTTTTATGTGTTTTTTGCCATCTGTATATCCTCTTTAGTGAAATGTTCTGTCATTTATTTTGCCCAGTTTCTAAGTGGATTGTCTGTTTTCTACTGTCAAGTTTTCAGAGTTCTTTCTTTTTTAATGCTTATTTATTTATTTATTTTGAGAAAGAAGGAGCACATGTGCACACACGAGAAGGTGAGGGGCAGAGAGAGGAAGCGAGAGAGCTCCAAGCAGACTCCATGCTCCGAGCGCAGAGCCCAGCATGGGGCTTGATTCCATGAACCAGAGATTATGACCTGAGCCAAAATCAAGACTTGGATGCTGAATCAACTGAGCCACCCAGGCGACCCTCAGAGTTCTGTATGTATCTTTGATGGTGGTCCTGAGTCAGAGATATGACTTGGAATATTTTCTACCAGTCCATAGCTTGTTTTTCATCTCTAAACACCTTTCTCAGAGTAAAAGTATTTAATTTTAATGATATCCATTTTATCAATTTTCCCTTTTATGGGTTATGCTTTTGGTATCAGTTTATGTTTTTTTCCAGATACAGATCATGAATATTTTCCCCTGTAGTTTTCTTCTAAAAGTTTTCTAGTTTTAGGGGCACCTGGGTGGCTCAGTCGGTTGAGCGCCCGACTTCAGCTCAGGTCACGATCTCACAGTTCGTGAGTTCGAGCCCCGCGTCAGTCTCTGTGCAGACAGCCCCAAGCCTGGAGCCTGCTTCGGATTCTGTGTCTCCCTCTCTCTCTCTGCCCCTGCCCAGCTTGCACTCTGTCTTTCCTTCTCTCAAAAATAAATAAACATTAAAGTTTAAAAATAAAATAAAAGTTTTCTAGTTTTACATTTCACATTTAAGTGTATGATTCATAATTGAGATAATTTTTATATAAGGCTGAGATTTATTTTATTTTTCCTATGAATGTCCAATTTCTCCAGCACTATTTATTAAGAAGCTTATTCCTCCACTGAATTCCTTTATTACCTTCATCAAAAATCAGTTGGACATATTTATTTCAGTCTATTTCAGTATTCTCTCATGTGTCACTGATATGTGCCTATCACTCCACCCTTAACACATAATTTTTACTGTAGCTATATAATAAAAATTGAAACTGGGTAGATTGATTTATCTCATTTAATTTTTTTTTTCCAAAATTGCTTTAACAAATAAAATTCCTTTGGCTTCTGTTAAAAGTTTTGAGTAATCTTGTCTATAACTACAAAGGATTGGGATTTTCCTAGGTATTGTAGTAAGTCTGTATATCAGTTTGGGAGGAATTAGCATGTTTATTATGTTGAGGCTTCTAATCCAAAAACAGAGTATGTTTCTCCATTTATTTTGATATTCTTTTATCAGCATTTTGCTTTCTTGCCCAAATTATTCCACCTTTGGCCACTGGGGACTCTGGTTCTTGTTCCTTTGATATAGCCCCATCATTGTGTGTTTGTGTTGTGTGTGTGTGTGTGTGTGTGTGTGTGCACACACATGCATGTATTTATAACTTCTTTACTTTTATTTTATTTTTTTGAGTTTACTTTTCTTTAGTAATCTCTAGGGGGGACTCAGATTCATGACTCCAAGAACAAAGTCACATGCTGCTCTGATTGAGGCAGCCAGGCACCGCAACTTCCTTACTTTTAGACACAAGTTGTTCCATGGCCATCTTGTACATGTCCTCTCCAGACCCAGAATCAACCAGCTATGCAAGGATCCCGGGTTCCTTAAATTGGAGAATTGTATTAGTAACCAATATGTGGCTACTCAGTTTGCTTGTAGCTACTTGTTTTGTTGCTTCTCTGCCCTTTTAGTTGACAGAGTAAGGAAATACATGTGCATATATTTACCCTGTATATATGCGTGAGTTAAATATTTATATGTTTATCCATTTCTATTTATATTAAAATAAACTACCTCCTACTGATTTCTCCACTTTAATCCATTAATTAAAGTACATGGATCTTTTTAGCCTTTTGTCTTGCTTAATCAGTAACCTACCACATCAAATGAAAACCTGATTTCCATTTCTGTCAGCCATTTTTATATTTGTTCAATTCCCGTTAACATAAACAATGATTCCAAATTTGTAACTTTATACCTTTATAGGAAACAACTTTACTAGTGGTTCTTATTTACTGTGACCTTTGTTTTTAATCTCATAGTAATCCAAAGTTACTTAGGTCAGCCGTATTTTCTCATAGTCTTTTCCATGAGATGTTTTATACATTTGTGATAAAATTGGTGTCTTTTGTCACAGTCTGAATTCTATAATGGGATCTCCTGATCTGATCTTCTAGCCTGTGTTTTATATGAGAGCCTTCAGGCAAGCATCAGAAAGAGGTAAATACCTGTTTGATGTTGAAACTGCTAGGCTATGGTTAATTTATTACAGTAAACTGATGATATCAGAATGGACTAGTGTACAATTTTCTGTTGTGATACAAATAATACATAACTATTTTATAAGGACCTAGTAAAAGTTTGCCCTAAGGACAATACTATTAGGGGTGCTTGGGTAGTTTAGTCAGTTAAGTGTCTTACTTTTGATTTCGGCTTAGGTCATGATCTCATGGTTCATGAGTTCGAGTCCAATAGTACCAGCATAGAGCCTGCTAAGGATTCTCTCTCTCTCCATTTCTTTCTGCTCCTTTCCCCTCCCCGCCCCCGCCTCTCTCTCTCTCTCTCTCTCGCAAAATAAATAAAGTTTAAAAAAAAAGATTATTGCGGACAGTGAGGCCATCTACAAATCTACAAGTCTTTCTCATAAAACATACAATCTCTGAAGTATTCATATTAACGATATTCTCCCTATACAAATTTCATTTGGGAAGACTGAAATTGACCATAGCTTTTGAGATAACAACTATTTTCGTACAAATATTAACACGGGGTTGAGAAAATTGAGAAATATGGAGCATACAAAACAAATCTAATTATTTATACCATCTTTATTTTAATAAAGTGAAATATTAAATCTTTCTGATTTTCTAGGGGCTCTTTGTTAAATCTCAAAGATAGTTTTAGATGTAAAAGACATCATGAATTTATTTTTTTTAATTTATTTATTTATTGTGTTTAGTTCCTGATCTTGTAGATAAGTCAAAATAGTTGGATCTGGCACCAAAAGCAAAAGCAACAAAAGTACATCACCCTAAAAGGCTTCTGCACAACAAAGGATATCATCAACAAAATGAAAAGGCAACCAACTGAAAGGGAGATATTTGCAAATAAGATACCTGATAAGAGTTTGCTATTCAAAATATATAGAGAATTCATACCACTCAATAGCATGAAAACAAATGATCTGATTGGAAAATGGTCAGGATATCTGAATAAACATTTTCGCAAACAAGACATACAGATGACCAACAGGTACTTGAAAAGACGCTGAACATTACCAATCATCAGGGAAATGCTAATCAAAACCACAATGAGATACCATCTCATGCCTGTTAGAATGACTATTCTCAAAAAGACAAGAAATAGCAAGTGTTGGCAAGGATGTATAAAAAAGAAAACACTTCTGCACTGTTGTGCATGTATTTGGTGCAGCCACTATGGCAAACAGTATGGAGGATTTTCAAAAAAATTAAAAGTAAAATGTCCATATTATCCAGCAATTCTTCTGGGCACTGATCTGAAGAAAACAAAAACACTAATTTGAAAAGATACATACATTCCCACGTTCATTTCAGCATTATTTACAATAGTCAACATATGGAAACAACCTAAGTGGCCATCAATGGATGAATGGATAAAGAAATGTGGTGTGTATACACAATCAAATACTACTCACCCATAAAAAAGAATGAAACTTTGTCATTTGCAACAATATGGATAGAACTTGAGGGCATTATACTAGGTGAAATATGTCAGGTAAAGACAAATACAGTATGGTTTCACTTATATTTGGAATCAAAAACCATTAAACAAACAAAAACCAAGCTGAATGATAGAAAACAGATAGGTGGTTGCCAAGGTGGGGTGGGTGGGGATGGGAGAAATGGATCCAAAATTACAAACATCAAATTATAAAATAAATAAGTCATGGGGGTGTAATATACAGCATGATGATTATAGTTAATAATGTTGTGTTAAAAGTGGCTAAGTAGTAGATTTTAAAAGTCTTTCATAAGACAAAACAAAAGAACAGTATTTTAGTAACTGTATATAGTGAAAAGAAAAGAATTGTCAGGAGATTTGATTGGTAGTTTAAATATCCTCATGAACACCTGAGAAATAATAACTTGGATATTTATTTAATCAAAGTGAAAAAATAAAATATTTTAAAATAATCAAAAAGTGAGAAGTGATGTCTTTTTATTGTTAATTTAAAATGTTTCAAAAATTTATTGTTATATTTTGTAATAATCAAGCATTTATAGCGGTCACCACAAAACAAATAAATCATTCAGATAAGACTTGGAGTCTCTGTGATAGCAACATATTAGGGTTTAAAGAATACTTGTCATTAGCTCATGTTAAGATTTCTAAGACCAGTTTACTATTTTAACAAGTAAAAAACAAATTCTACATATGTACCAACATACATAGTAATATATGTTGCAGTGAATATTTCATGAGTTTCTTCCTCCAATTTTTACAATAATTATCTTGTGAAAAAGCGCAAAGTGGGGCAAACTTTTTTAAAAAATGTAAAGCTATGGGTGCCTGGGTGGCTCAGTCAGTTAGGCTTCTGACTCTTGGCTTCAGCTCAGGTCATGATCTCACAATTCGTGAGTTCAAGCCCCTCACCGCACGGACACTAAAGAGTATGCTTGGGATATTCTCTCTGCCTCTCTCTCTCTGCCCCACCTCCACTTGCTCTGTCTGTATTTCTTGAAATGAATAAATAAACTTAATTTTTTTTTAAATTAAACCTATTTCTTACCTTTTTTACTGACTTGCCCATTGCAAATAAGAAAAATGAAATTATATTTCCCTAAACCCTTTACAACTTGAAACAAATCCAGGTTTTGTCGTTCACTATGCTCTCTCATATTCTAGGTAAATTGAGGCTTTATCTTTGGTCAAACTATCTCTCCTTTTCCTTGAAAAATAAATCACCCAGTTACAATATATAAATAGTTGTGTTTTTCTACCACTATTGCTGTTAGGATATCCTCAATCACTATTACTTATTAATTTTAAAATTTTTTAATGTTTATTTACTTTTGAGAGAGAGAGACAGTGAGTGGGGGAGGAGTAGAGAGAGAGGGAGTCACAGAATCCAAAGCAGGGTCTGGGCTTTGAGCTGTCAGCACAGAGCCCAATGAGGAACTCAAACCCACAAACCGTGAAATCATGACCTGAGCCAAAGTCGGACACTTAACCAACTGAGCCACCCAGGCGCCCCACTATTACTTATAATTTTAACAAATAACTTTCAACTTCCATTTCATGGATAAAAATGGAGGATATGATGTAAGGACTACTCGTCCTCTATAAGCATTTTAGCAGATGAGAGAATATTACAATAGAGGTAAAACATTTTCTAGTCACATCCTTCCCTTTTATAACTTCTTGAAGTGTCAAAAATATGTCAGTTTATTGACACCTCTCAAGGATATAGCCCTGCATAGCACACAAAAATAAGAAGCAAACATTTATGAACTTTTGTCTGAATCCGTTTTTGTAAATAGTTTTATTATATTTATAACAGGGCCGTACTCATTCCTTTTCACCTTGACTGTGGTTGCTTTTGCACCACTACTCACATTTAAGTAATTGCAACAGAGACCCTACTCCCTGAAAAGCAATAAATGTTTACTATCTGGCACTTTACAGAAAAGTTGGCCAACTCTTCATTTAGGTATCAAAGGATTTTAAATGTGTTAATTCAATTATCCCAAGGTTTTACATTATTACCTATGAATCTTAGAAATTATGTTCAGGAAGATATGTAGTCAGTTCCATTCCAACACTTATTCTGAAAACATGGATTTGTTCCAATACATTTGATATATTAGGGAACAATTTGAGCATACTGCAAATTTTGCTTTTGTTTCTGCACAATTTATTCTGCAAGAAACACTACCTGAAAACAGAAAAAAATTGCACCCAGGTGAACTGACCTGCATGGAAATACAAATACATACACACATGCCTCAAATATCTCCCAGCCACCCCTGTTTACTGTGGTGTGTGAGCCACACTTCCCCAGTTGGTGTTACAACTTTCCATCAGACTTCACATAATCCTCCTCCTACCAATTCATAATAATCAGAAGGTGCAATCCCTTTCACGCCCACTTCCCTAAGAAAACTTCTGGTCTTTTACAAAGAAAAAATGCCAAAATTATTGTAATATTTATGCATCTCTCAATCGTTCCATATGTAAAAAACAATGCTGTTAATTTAATGGGTTCTTACCTGTGTGTGTGTGTGTGTGTGTGTGTGTGTTACTAGCAAATTTTCTGAGTATTATACCTTAACTTCATTTTTTTCTCATAAGCCTTGTGGTTTTTGTGTGATTTTTGCATAGCACCATAATTTATAGGAATACATATGTTCCATTATAGCAAACTGACTGTATCTATACCTCTGTGTCTCTGTCATCTATCTGTATCATCTATCTATCTATCTATCTATCATCTATCATCTATCTATCATCATCTATCTGATTTCTTACAGAGAATTCAAGTATCGCTGGGAATGGATGGCATTGGCTAGAAGGAAGCATGAGGGTTATAGTTGCTCTATACTTGATCTGCCTGGTGATCACACAGAGGTGTATACATGTGGACAAATCAATCCACTTGTACACTTGAAATTTGTAAATTTTATTGAATGTAAAATAAGTAAACTACATCTCAATAAAACATGTCCCAAATCAAACAAGGATCATCAGATAAAATAGCATATTTTAAATGAAACTTTATGAAACTGTGACAGAAAATATTCTTCCTCCCAAATTATTTTAGCATTTTGTTTAGACATGTTGGGCATTTCCTTTGTTTACATTCATTACAATCTCTTGGGGCTTAGTTGGTGCCCTTTCATATAAAATAGCAAAATCATTGAGTGAAAGTTATTCTATATATTTTAATAATTGTTTAAAGCAGAGCTTTGTCCAGGATGTGCCCAGAATACCCTTTATGAAATTGAACTGTATTGAATAGAGGGAGCAGGCATGTATATCATTTCCAATGAATATCAATTCTAGCAGTTATAAGAGCATATTTTCATATGGTATCATTATGTTCCTGTAAAGATCCAGGTAAGCAGGTATTGATGTAAATATTACTGACAAAATTATTTGCCTTATATTGTACCTAAAAATATTGTGGTGAAGATATAAATCCAATAGCTAAAATTATTCTTTTTAAATGATTAAACATAAAAAATAGTGTATACAAGTGTTATAACATACAATGGATTCATATATTATTCATATTATTGGATCTTTAATTCACTAAGGCCATTTTTTCAACAATATTCAAGAAAATGTTATATTAAAGGCAGATTTCAAATTAAGAAGCAATTAGAAGAACCTGATATTCTAGAAATGCTTTATTAAAACTCTCCAAATGACCTCACATGAATGTAGACTGAGATGGATTCTCATGAGGCTCTAATGTTTATTCTAACGTTTATACATCTTTCGTTATCTCCCAAGGCGATCAAAATTCCATGGAAGCCAAAATCCATTTCATGGTTTGAAGTTTCCAAAAGAATTCTAGTAATACCTTAGTGAATTAACTTCTGGGACATTTTGGACATTGAGACTGTGGTATTAATAATACTACTGAAGATAAATATTTTTAAAATTTCCTATTATACTCAGAAATTTTTAAATTTACACATTTTTTAAAGAAATTCTCAAATGTTGGATATTCCAATTGAAGTGCCAATTTCTAACCAGTGTGTTTTTCAACATGGTCATCTTTCTACTCGTATCATTGTGAAGATGTAAAATCAGTTTCCTATGAACTGTTTCATGGAAACCGACTGCAGGCATTGCCCCATACCCTGAAAACAGTCTCTAAAAAAATATGAACTGAGATTTTGCACTCTTTTGTCAAACTCAAAAGACAATAAGCACAGAATATTTTTGTGAAAATAGTTCTTACCTGAGCTAACTATGCCTTAAATTACTTAATTAAGGAAGCATGGTTCCTTTTGTGCACAGCATGTTTAAACTGATTATTTAATCAGTTGTCTCTTTTTCGTTCTGATTACAAATCAAAAAAGGAAGAAGAAAGAAAGAAAGAAAGAAAGAAAGAAGAAAGAATAAAAGAAAGAAAGAAAAAGAAAAGGAAAAGGAGCCATTCTTCTTATCAGCATTGATTTTATTTTGTGTTCAGTGCATGCATGTAAAGAATTAAAAGCCATAAGTCCATCTACGTTGTTAATCACTTTAGTAGTTTATTTAGGTAAATTATTATCAGAACTATAGGTGTTAGCAGGCTTAACAGCATAAAAGTAGATTGAGTTAGTTTTCCAATTTTAGAGAAAGAAATTTTTAAGCTTGGTAATTTTCTACTGATTAAAGAATATGGAAACAAACTTCAAATTAAATGTATAGTTTTGCTTAGTGAAGGAGGAATTCTTAGTAACTACTCTTCAGAGGTGACTGATTTTTGTGTATAAGTGTGTATATGTATTTTCGGTTAAAAAGAAAAAAATAGGTTCTCAATCAATTTGGGTGTATATTTCTTGGGGTTCCAAATACCACAGAGTCCAATAAATAGTGTAAAAAAATAAGAATGCGTGTTTATTTGAAATATATCCCATGATTTAAAACAATGAATAGAAAATTATATCAAATACAAGATTTTTAAAATGTGTTGTGTCTAGAACCATATATTGTTTCCTTTTAGTATTCCAAGTTCATGAAAAACACACAAAAAAATGGTCCTGATTTATAGCTTATAGTCAAATTATTTATATGATGGAGTCAATGAAACCTCAGAATTTATTAGAATGTAGTGATTTTATTTTGCTTCAGTCCAACAGATTATGCTTCTGATTGTTTCATTTCCCATCTAGGAATTAAATAATTGAGTATAATATTTAATATAATAAAAATAATATTTTACATAGTAAATATAAATAGTATAATGACATATCACTGTAGAAGGTGACAGGCAAGGTGACTCAAGTATACTGCCTAAGAAAATGACCACATATGCAACGTATAGATTGCCTGTAAAGAGAAAAATTGAAATACATGAAATTTTGGATACTAAAATTATACTGGGACAATTTGTAGTTTGTTCGATAAGTTAGAAGAATTTTCAAGTTCTCTTGTACTTTATGGGCACTTTCAGGAAAATGAAATAGCAAAAATAAACACTTTTGTTAAAATTGCTAGACAAATCGGCATTGGTTGAACAGCATTACTTAGATGCCACTGTTGGTAGACGGTGGGCTGGGCAGCGGCACTGAATAGTAGGCGTGGCAAATATTTTACAGAGTCCGGTGGCATAAAAAAAAGTAAAGGCCCACTTGCCAGAAATCAGTAACATATCTTTTCCTTACTGGAGACTCTACATCTGTATATCTCAGATTAGGTCAATTACTCTTTTGGGTTTAACTTCTCGACAAATGCAATAACACCACAATTGAAATAAAATAAAAGAATGTTTTCTTGTTTCATCTGTTTCCTATTCCAGGTCTTCTTTCAACTACACTTTTAACTTTTTTTTTAAAGGCCAAAATTAAGAAAAAATACTCAAAATTGCTAAAAGTGTGTGTTCTTACTGACTCTAACAAATACTGTAAGGAAACAAAACCTCTGTTTATATATTATGATATATAAGGAATTTACTTGCATTGCCCTCGTAAATGTTAACACAAAGAGGAAAGGATCATTTGGTCAAATGGTGTAGATAGTAATCACATTCCATTTTGAAAATAGAAACTTTTAAACTGAGAGTCGAGCTCATATTTAGTGTTCTTAGACAACTAATTTGTTAATGGCAAAATTTATAAAAGGAAATTAAATTTTTGAATAGGAGAGACATGTGAATTAATATAATTTGTCTCATGCAACAGATGGATGATATGTGAAAGCAGAAAACAAATCTAATTTACTCTATGATCAAAGGATAATGCAGAAAACAATCCACCAAAAACCAAGGAATAAATCCAACGAAATAAAATATAATCTATCAGCTGATGAACATTAACAACAAAACCTGACCCTGGAAAAATCACTGTCAGAACTTTCTTGACTTCTGAAGGGTCTGTTGACACAGGACTGTATATATTACCCCTAAACATTTTTAAGTGTTCCTGAGTGCCCGGCACAGAAAGAAAGAACCTAAGGGGAAAAGTAGTGTCCTCGGTAAATTGGAATAAGAATGAGCTTTTTCTTTCTCTAATTTTATTTATTTTTTAATCTTTATTTATTTTTGAGAGAGAGAGACAGTGTGTAAGCAGGGGAGGAGCAGAGAGAGAGGGAGACACAGAATCCGAAGCAGGCTCCAGGCTCTGAGCTGTCAGCACAGAGCCCGATGGGGGCTCAAACTCATGAACCGTGAGATCATGACCTGAGCCGAAGTGGGACGCTCAACCGACTGAGCCACCCAGGCGCTGCCGCCTTTCTCTAATTTTAAAGAACTAATTTTCACTATAATATTGATTTACGGAGAGATCTACAATTTATCCAGGAAATGATCTTGAATAAAAGATCTGTCGAGTCCATGTTCCTTCTATTTAAGCCAATAAACCATTTATTTGTCTTACCAGCTAGACACTAGAAGGAAATCGACATGTTTACGTAAATCTGTTCATTTTCAACATTGGAAACATTATAAAAAATTACTTTGAGCATTTTATCAACCAGTAACCCTAGAAATCATATCTGGTATTTGGAAGGGAAAAAAATGAGAAACAGGGGTTTTGAGCAGAGATGAAGTATGTGTGTTTATGTGTATGTGTGTGTGTGTGCTCCTGTTTTTATTGACATAATGCCATGCTGCTTTAATCATCTCATAAAATTTTACATATTTCACAATGGCTCTGATGTCAAAATAAAGTAAAATACGTTACAGAACTGAGAAACCTACCAAGGTCTAAATGTCTAAAACGGATCTTTTTTCATGATTTGGCTTTTAAACGTGTATTGGCTGCTGCTACATCCACTCACACGTTTTTAGAGGGGCTTCCGCATCTCTGAGTGCCCTTTTCCTCATGTCTCTGCCTTGGCCATTTCTATTAAATCATGCCAATCTCTTGTCTACAATGAATGCCCCATTATTCAGTAATTGAATGTTTACGATGAGTTGTAATCCCGTACTGCAACGAAGTAAAGTAGCTCTTGTTTTGATGAAGTCCCAGTTTTCATGCCAGAGACCCTGGATACCAGTAGCAGAAGCCCTGATTCACAACTCTTCACCATTTGGGGCCCATTATATATACTTTTTGAGTTTCTGACCTACTTTCATATCCCAAGGGCTGTTTGTATTTGGTATGTCATCTTCTGCTTTTTCCTGTCTCTGGAATCTTTTATTATTATTATTATTATTATTATTATTCATCCTATTTGGCTCCCACTTTAATCCTCGGTCTGCTGCTTCCTTGTCACTGACAGGTCAGTGCTGATTGAAACGGAAGGTGGAGAGGTGCTAGCATGAGAATCACTAAGTGTCACTTTTCAAAGAGACGGTTCTAGTTTGACAAAGGTTTGGCTACATTTCTCAGGCTTGAGACTGGTGTTAACAAGTCTTCTTTCCTATAGTGGGGCCGTAAGTAGAGAAATTTTCTCTTCTCTCTTCATTTATGGATCTAGCCTTAACATGTCTTTCCTGATGACTCAAGGGAACATTTGTGAATCTAACAGAAATCACTGAGATGCATTCTGTCATAAAAGGTGGAATCTTAAATAGTCATTATTTATGTAATAATTCATAGTATTTATAGAGTCTTGGATTTTCTCCCACCGGATCCTGGTTTATCCATTCCAAATTCATGAAAGAGTGATAATCAATCTCTCTCACACTCTCTGTCACTCCCTCTATTTCTATATATCTACATCTGCATTAGTCTCTTATTTGAAATCCATTTTGACTCTTATGTGACTTTTAGATCATAAATTCCCGTAGCAGCCACCAACTAAATTAGTACTGACTTCTTTGAATACAATTCAAAAAATATACTTCAGTTTTTAGTATCTAGCAAGAGACTTCGCATTTTAGTCTTTAGTAGAGAACTATGCTTGTTCATAGTATCTACGATAGATATTGAGCTGTGGTTAGCTTTGTCTAGTCAAAAGATCTTGATGATATATATGCTTATATGATGTGGGTTAATTATTTGTCACTCCAATTTTATAACTTAAAGACAATAAATCATCAAAGTCTAAAGCGGAGTGAATTATCCCTATACAATTTCCCAGCCAATCATTAAAATTCAAAACATTATTACCATGAAAAACACCTCATAATATTCAAACTACAGATTACTTAAAACATAAGCCAAAATTCAACGAGAAAATGGATTGCAGTCCACAGTATTTTCAAACTGAGCCTTAATGGTCATCACAAACTCAAAAGAGGTTCATAATATGTGATTGAGTAGTGAAAAGTTCTTTATCCCATTACCAATCCCTTGCGGCAAATTAAAACAATTGGAAAAGAAACCCTGAAGCACTGTAAATAATGTGTGTATACGTGTTCGGGAGTAAGGAGCCAGCTAATGTGATTTTGTTGTGGTATATATTAGGGGTTTGCATGGCAGATACAGCCAGTTTAGATTCTGTGGTATTCACAGATTGTGAACCTTCATAAAATCAGTGGTGCAAGCAGCAGGCACCTCAAACGTTTCAAGGGAATTGGTGTACGTATCATAAAGCAGTCACAGATGATAATCTGAAAACTCTAATTACAGGCTTATTGCAGTGTGAAATGTTTCACGTTGAAAATAATGCCACAGTATACATTCAGCTGGTATGCGCAAATATCAATAAGAGTATCAATAGACAGAGCCTGTCCTCTTAATATTCCACATTCGTAAAGATATTCAAAACAGCAATTCACCTTTTTCTGTAAGCGATAAGTATTTGTTGTTGTTGTTGTGGGCATAAGAAGCCATAGAAAAAGAGCTTATTTTAATTCTAAACACGCATACATTTCTTCGCTGTAGAAGTAGGTCACACGAGCACCTCAACGTGATCAAAAATTTTCATCCTATGGCTTGTTTCTTTCCTAACATGTGTTGGAACTCCTTGGCTACCATATGGGAGCCCGACATAAGCTGTGTTCAAACAAGCTGCACCTGTGTGCCTCTCCAGGCCGACGGTGCAGGCTGCATGTGTTCATTTTCCAGAGATACAAATGGTGTGGAGGGAAGGGAGCATCGCCTTTGGGTATTCATTATTCTGGCGATCACCTGGGAGTGGCCAATTTGAAACCACCTTGGCAGTAAGAAATCAAGGAGATTTGTGTAAGAGGGTGACGGCTGCAGGGCTCCATTCTTGCTGGATGTCATTTAACGTGGATGAACTGGAAGTGTCCAAAATGGGGGCGCTTATCATGGAGAAACAACTGGGTCTGTATGGCCACACAGAATGTTCAGTACAATATTGTTCAGCATAAAAAAGGCAGAAGGGCAGCAAGCAATGCAGAAAGTGACAAACCATTAAGCTAATCCTATAAAGATCTGGCCTGTCAGGCAGCACATTTCCTGAATACTTAGGAAAGCATGAGAGAGGCTTATTAATGGTTCATCACAGTTCTTACACTGCTTACATGGCTAATATGCAAACACTGCCCTTTCTTAGTTGGGATTTTCAGCACATCAGGACGTCACTTCCATGGCTACTGTATTTTTTTTCCTCCTGGGTAATTGAAGCATTACCATAGAAGACAATGATTGATGATGTCTTTAAAGGTCTAAAAAAGCACAGGCTATTTTTGAAACTGTGCCATTTCTATATAAGGAGAGAAGAAGGAACGATCTGAATTCTACAGTCTGCTAGAGCACAGCAGCAAAGCGCTGAGGCTTATGTTGAACACAGGGCTACTTTCATTTTTTTGTCCCCACTCTGCACCCTTTCCTTCCCCTTTTTGAATTAGTTAGTGCAGTGATGGGCTGGAGTTTGTCAGATGATCAGAGTGATTAGGCCATCCTGCTAGGAAAGCGTGACTCCACACCTCATCCCTGGGAGCGGCAAAGCTCTTCTCACCTTTGAAAGCCGCTGGACGGAGTTGAAAACAAGACGTGGAGGTGCTGGTGGGATGACCATCGTTTTGCATTTAGCACAACAGCTTTCTTTCTGGTATTTAATGTTCTTGGAAACCATTATCTTCTGCACATGCATACCTTCGCCTACTGATGATTTGTCTTTTTCTTCTCTTTGGCTCTTTCAACCTTTTATGGGTGTTGATTCAATCCAGTAAACATTTAGGGAGAATCTAAAACACCTTGCTACGTACTGAGCACATGAAACTATCCATCGATTTAGTTTTATTCAATTCCTGGAAAAACTCAGAATTCTAAGATATGCACACATGGTTAACAAATTTCATTTTAAAATTACTGGTTTTTTTTCCTTCTTTTTTCATCCTTGTACATACAATGTGTAAAGACACACAGAGGATTTATTCTTGAGGGACAGGAGAGCTGAAGGTGGAAACTAAGTATTGGTTTATGTCATTTCATTTCTATTCACTCAAAATTATTTCCAAAGACTGAAAAAGTAGGGTCTAGTCCTTTAAATCATTTGAACTGCTCCCCAGTATCTGCTTTAATAGATATTTAGTGTTTGCCAAATAAGTAAAGTCATAAAACCTAATGCAAGCAATTAGAAGCAGGCTATTAAAACTGGTTTTTGTTTCTGTGTTTGTTTGTTTGTTTGTTTGCTTTGTGTTCTTTCCCTCAAAGCAGTTCTGGCCATGTGAATTTAAGCAAGTTACCTAAATTTTCCACAATTCAATCCTTCATCTATATAATGAAAATAATCAGTGGCTGGCAAATTGTTCAGAGTATGAAAAAAGAAAATATAGAGCACAGTCCTCTCTTTGACTATGGAACTTCCTATAAACAAGAATGTTACATTTTATTTCGGAAGTCTTTTTTGTTGGTTTACTATCCCATATTCTTCATGCATAGTAGAACAGGGATGTACCTAATAATATTACAAGTGAAAATTAGGATGCGGAAGAAGCAGATGAAGTCATTCCTGTTCAGCAGAGAAATCGAGGCAAGAGGGGATTAAGTAAATTGCCTAAAGTTGCATTAAAAAATAATGGGAGAGAGGAAAAACAGACAGAAGAATAGTAGAAAAGAGTAGAGGACCAGGATGGAAATCCCAGTACCTTATCGGCTGGTCAGTTTTACATTTCAGGTTTGATCAGTACTTTCACAAGAAACGGGAAGGAAAATCTCCCTCTGAATCATACAATCCTTGTGTGTAGCTTCAAAACAAATAAGTTTAACATGTAATGTATCCAAAAATACCCCTTGGATTTCCCGTTTTCTTCCTCACAATTGTCTCATGCTAATGCTCCTCATATTTTTCCAGTCTTCATACTATTAGCCAGGCCTTCTCCAGCTACATGCTTAGTACTCATTTCAAAAACTGGTGTATAAGTTCATCTGGAATCAAATACCAGAAGTCAGTGCAAATATTCTCTGACCTTCAGGAAAGCAAAGCTAACTAGAAAAAAGGTCTTCTCAGGCGCAAACCTAATTCAAATGCATACTTAAGTGATTATTGTAGATTCTTTAAGTTTCTGACAGTAGTGACTATGAGGATATTACCAGCAGATTCACATTAATCTCTCAATACATTTATTTTCCCATCCAGGCTCTAAACCCAAAATTAAATTTTTATATAATCCTAACCAAGCTGATATAATGCATTCTTTCCATTAATAGTTTTATTCAATTGTCAGTATATTATGCTTTACATGGCCATGGAAAGTTAATTTGATTCACTTGTGATGTGCTCTTAGGCTCTGAAGTTACAACGTAATGAGGTAGTTTCTCCTCTGCTTCAATGTATTGCACTGCAGGGTGGTCCTCTGGATACCTCAGGGCCCTTGTTAAAAATGCTTTATCTGTACGCCTCATCCCCAGCATGGGCACATACCAAATGTGTCATTAAAACTTCAGAAAAAAATGTTCATGCTACTGGGAAGGAGTCTCCAGGATGCCTTGGAAAGGAGAACAGTACGTATGACAATTGTATACACTCCAAGCATCAAGATATTTTGGCCGCTTGGTGATATGTATTAGGATATAGCAAACTTCCTTAAAAGACCATCTCAGAGGTCTTTTAATGTCTAGTAATCGAATTTTTACAGTGACAGGAATTGGCTGACTGCTACAATCCATCACAAACAGAATAAGAATTAAGCCCAGCATTCGAAAGAACTTTTTTAATTGATAGAAAGGATTAATGCATCACCAACGGGCTACAAATTCACTGCGAAATCTGGATATATCCCAAATATAATCATTGTTATGGGCTGAATTACATCCTTCCCAAATTTGTATGTTGAAGCCCAAGCCCCATCCTGTACTTCAGGATGTAACTATATTTGGTGTTAGGGCCTTTAAAGAAGTAATTAAATAAAATGAAGCTGTAAGGGTGGACCCTAATCCAACCAACTGGTGTCTTTTTTTTTTTTTTCTAATGTTTGTTTATTTTTGAGAGAGCAAGCGAGCAAAAGAAGGGGAGGGGCAGAGAGAGAGGGAGACCCAAAAATCCGAAGCAGGCTCTACTCTCTGAGCTGTCAGCACAGAGCCCAATGCAGGGCTCAAACTCATGAACTTTGAGATCGTGATAGGAGCTGAAGTGGGACACAACTGACTGAGCCACCCAGGTGCCCCCAGCTGTCTTTATAAAAGAGACTTTATAAAAAGTGTGTGTCTTTATAAAAAAGGGGACTAGGGGACACAAACAGACCCCAAGGGTAGGTGTATACAGAGAGATGATCCTGTGAGGAAGCAGCAAGAGGGTGGCCATCTGCAAGCCAAAGAGAGGCCTCAGAAGAAACAACCTGCAGACACCTTGACCTTGGCCTTCTAAACTTCAGCTTTGTAAGAAATACATTTTTGTTGTTTACACGAACCAGTCTGTTATGACAGCCCTACCAAATTAATATAATCAGAGACACGGATTTCTTTATCAACATGTACACGAGTTGTTCAAATTTACCATATTCCTGAAACCGTATCACAGCCAATACAACAAACAGCAAATCTTTAATTGATAAACCTAATAGCTATTCATAAACCTTGATCTCGTTTCATTTTGAATTGTTGTTGACCCTCACATTTCTTTCTTTTTCTTTCTTTCTTTCTTTCTTTCTTTCTTTCTTTCTCTTTCTTTCTTCTTTCCTTTTCTTTCTCTTTCTTTCTTTCTTTCTTTCTCTTTCCTTTCTTCCTTCCTTCCTTCCCTACTTCCTCTCTCTCTCTCTCTCTCTCTTTCTTTCAATTATTTTCAGCCACTACTATGGAACACTAAATGGCTTTGCAAATTAGTTTTTACTGCAGACCTGATGACATTTTTTAATGAATTCAATCTAAAATTACAGGGCAAAATAGTGCTTATATGCAAAATTTACATTGTTGTAAAGTCATTTTGACAACTAAAGTTTTGTTTTCTTTTGTTTTTATTGAACTATAATTAATATACAGTGTTATATTAGTTTGTAGTGTACAATATAATGATTTAACAATTCTGTACATTACTCAGTGCTCACCATGATAAGTGCAGTTACCATCTGTTGCGAAACAACGCTATTACCATCTTATTGATTATATTCCCCATTTTGTACTTTTCATTTTTGTTTTGAATTCTGTAACTAGTTTACACTTCTTAACCCTTTATCTATTTCACTCATGCCCTTTTCCTGCCTCTTCTTTGACAAGTATCAGTTTATTCTCTGTCTTTAAGAGTCTGAGGGGTTTTGTTTGTCTCTTTTTTCCATTGTTCATTTGTTGTACTTCTTAAATTCCACATGTCAGTGAAATCATATTGTCTTTCTTTCTCTGATTTATTTAACTTAGCTTTATACTTGTATGTTGTTGCAAATGACATGATCTTACTGTTTTTTATGGCTGAGTAATATTCCACTGTGTTTCTATTCCTTTCACTTCAAGATAAGATTTTCTCTATTTTCCAACTTTGTGCTGAACTTTTCACTTATTAGTTCCTCTCTTCAACTATTACAGGTTGGTCTTTCTAGAACATTGTGTTTATATTTTTTATCTCCTTCTACATTCTCTATAAAGGAAATTTCATATACCACTACGTGTAAAACTATCAACTATATGTTTTAAAACTCCAATTCTAGGGGCATCTGGGTGGCTCAGTCAGTTAAGCATATGACTCTTGATTTCGACTCAGTTCATGATCTCACTATTCATGGGTTCGAGCCCTGCATCGGGCTCTGGGCTGACAGTGAGGAACCTGTTTGGAATTCTCTCTCTCCTTCTCTCTTTCTGTCCTTCCCCCACTATCCCTCTCTCTCTCTCTTTCTCTCAAAAATAAATAAACTTAAAAAAATAAAATAAAACCTCCAAATCTATGTCTCCATCCTCATTTTATTTTAAATTTGATGAAATATTCTCCTATAATTTTTGTCATGTGATATTTAAACATATGGCAGAATGCATGTGATGGAAATATAAATAATAAATTGTAATAGTAAACCAAATACTCATGAAAGCATACCTTCTCCAAAGATATATAGTATTCAGTTGAAGTCATGCTTTTCGGCAGTCCCATCCTCCTATTTTCCCATTTGAAGATAACCACTGCCCTAGATTTTGTTTATCATTGCCATGTGAATTAAAAAATAATTTAACCAGGGAGCTTGGGTGGTTCAGTTGGTTAAGTGTCTGACTCTTGATTTTGGATCAGTTCATGTGTTTGAGCCCTGGATCAGGCTGCATACTAACAGTGCAGATTCTGCTTGGTATTCTCTATGTCCCTCCCTAACTTGCTCTCTCTCTCTCTCTCTCTTTCTCCAAAATAAATAAATAAATACACTTGGGGCGCTGGGTGGCTCAGTTGGTTAAGTGTCTGACTGTAGCTAAGGTCATGATCTTGTGCTCAGAGCCTGGAGCCTGCTTCAGATTGTGTCTCCCTCTCTCTCTGCTCCCCCCCCACTAGTACTCTGTTTCTCTCTCTCTCTCTCTCTCAAAAATAAACTTTTTAAATTAATTTTAAATAACTAATTTTTAAATTAAATTTATTAATAAATATCTTTTTTAAATTAATAAATTTAAAAATAAATAAACTTAAAAAAATTAACCTACTTAAGGATTCTTAAATAACATATAAAATTGTTTTTTTATTTTTAATTATGAAATCATACTGGATATAGTCTTATGTTTGTTATGTTTCACTTCAAACTGAGTTGTTCTTAAGATGCATTGATGATGCGTGTAATGGTAGTTTGCTATTTTCATGTCATTGTTATATTTTAAATCATTCATCCAACGAATATTTGGAACTACATACCTTGCACAAACACAAACCAAAAATGTGCTAATCAAATCTGCTGCTTTTGAAACTAAAACCTAAACACTATCTAAAAATCTAAATTAAGTTTTCCTTTTTTTCAACATATAGTCAAGTAGCCACAAACCTTGCTAATTCAGTCTCCATAAACTTATCCTCTCTTCACTTCTTCCCATGTCATGGTGTGAATCCAAGTTGTTAACAGTTTTTGATTGTCCATTGCATTAGCCTTGATTTCAACCCCATCCTTTTCCCCCAATAATGCAGGGAGAAAAACTTAAGCTTTAATGATTTGCTTTTGCTTAAAGGGTATATTTCAAACTCAAGATCTTAATGGTTAAATATGGATATTTTAGTTATCATTGTGAGAAATGCTACCACCATTTATGGTTCTTGGTTTTCAGAACCACACACTCAATACATGGGAGAAATAGCACCACACATTGGTTGCAGGATCAGAGCATATATAACGTGACATAAATAATACACTAAATTCTTAATGTGATTTCTCCTAGCTAAAGATATGTCTGAAATACCAACAGTCCATTTTACCATTCTGTAAGGCTGATTGCTTTTGGGAACTCAAGTCCACAGTAAGACTAGTGAATTTCTATGGACATCAGTGTGTTGCCTTACTTCTTTGGTGGTAAAATTAGTTTTCTTTTGCTTTTTTTGTTTTTAAGGGACATCATGATAGGATTTTATTATAGTGAATAAGATATTCAAGGAAGCCACTGTTGGTGCTGCTGCCATTAGCTTCGTGTCCAGGAAAGAAATGTCTTTATCCACTCTAAGTGCTTATTTCAATGAAGACAGGATGCTAACTTCTCCATGATGGAAGGATCCAATGTAAATACCATGGCAAGTAAGGCAGAGTGCCTTCTCCTGAAGTATGGTGTTGTATTAGAAATTCAGGTTTGGTTCAGTTTTGACCAAGAAGTGGCTATATTCAGATTGGTCTTCAGAGAGGTTTATAACAGAGTCAAATATAATTTCTTATCTACCATGGCTACTTAGTTGTGTGTACCTATTTATAAGCCTTGATGTGGTTTTCTGCCAAAACCCTGGGGACCCTGATGTGATTCTCTTATTGAGACATCAACAGGCTCTATACAACGTTCAGGCACTTCCAGCAACATTAGATCTGCTGAGGTTGAAGAGCAAGAGGTAAAGTCATTGATATTACCACTTGGGCCAGTCAGAAAACCATCATGCTCTTTGGACTGCACTAAAACCTAGAAGAATATGGACCAGTTCATCAAGAAGTAGGTCTCTTACTTATTGGCAAAGTTACCAGGTATAGTACCTTGAACTTGTAACAGGGACTATCCTGTTATGACTCAGACACCCGACCCTACAAATATCAGATACAAAATAGTATCTCCTATGTGAGTCTGTATGCATAAAGCTCAAAACCTGAATAAATGCATGGTGATTGAAATCAGGATAGTGTTTGGCTTTCAGGCAAATGGGCAGGAGAGAACGAGTGGGCACATAAGAGGCCTTGAGATTCTTATATTTTATTTTTTATATCATGTGCTAGTTGCAAAAGTGTGTTCACTTTTTGAAAACAGCATCAATTAGTTTACTTATGAGTAGTGCTTTTCTTTAAGTCTGTAATATTTTTATTTTAAAAAATTTCTAAAAAACTAGGTAGGACTCGTTAAAGTACTAGAAAATGACAAGCTCCAGGCTAAACATACAGAATGAACACCCCAAGATACTCTCCCAAGCTAGCTCAAAGGGAGCTAACACTGCTTCTGCCTGGCAAATCCCAGAATCACCATGCAAAAATGATTTCTTGGGAAAATTCCCACCACAGCTTTTATTGTTGCTTATCAGTAGATAAGGGTCGTGCACAGAAGCCCAGTCATGGGGGCAACTGGGTGGCTCAGTCGGTTAAGCGTTCGACACAGGCTCAGGTCATGATCTTGTGGTCAGGGTGTTCGAGTCCCGCGTCGGGCTCTGTGCTGACAGCTCAGAGCCTGGAGCTGGTTTGGATTCTGTGTCTGCCTCTCTCTCTGCCCCTGCCCTGCTTACACTGTGTGTCTCTCTCTCTCCCTCAAAAATAAATAAACATTAAAAAAGAGGGTTTTTTTTTTTAAATCCCAGTCATATATGAAGTACATGATTTACAAAACCTGGGTCACATACTTTTTTCCTAGTTGTAAGAGAGGCTGTGAAATGTAGTCTGTTTTTTGTTTTGTTTTGTTTTGTTTAATTCTTCCTTGAAATGTGACAATCTATCAGAATGTACGAAAGGAGTATTAAAAGATGGAACTGTCATGAATGACAGATGATCCTGCACCCATTTTGTGTAATTCATTTCAACATACTCTTCAGTCTCCAGACTGGCCTTATACTTTTATACCTCCAGGTTTAATAATCGTATCTCTGCTAATTGTATTGTGCTATTCTAACATCTTAGTTGAGAAAATTCCTAAAATATTTACAAGGATCACCTCTTCTATCACCTAACTTATGAATTCTACTCTGTCCCTACAAGGTAGAATGAGTTTTTCTTCCTTCTGTGATATCCCAGTATGACATACACGCAGTTCATGCCTCTCTTAGCATGTTGAGTAATGTTTATCTCCTCTTCTACCTTAGGAAGTCCTTTCAGCAAGAAACTATGCATTATTGCTATCTGTTGTTTCCATATTTATGATTGCATCTGGTTTTCAAAATTCATTTGATAAGCATTTATTAAGTGCATTCTATTTGCTAGTCCCTGGGATAATATGAAAATAAAATCATGAAAGAAAAAAAATTCTAATGCATAGGTCTTATATTCTAGATCATGAGACATAAATGCAAACAAGCAAATAAAATAATGTGAAAATATTAAAACAGCAGTACAAACAAAAGTATATGGGAGCACAAACAGGAAGCACTGTTTATTATGAGAGTTTGATGTCAAAGAAGGTTTTACAAAGGTATTGGATAAATATTTATAGTAAGTGACTGAAATTGGTTAAAATACATAATTTCTTCAGTTTCCAGAAAATTCCACTGCTCATTTTAAGACAAATGAAAAAGAAATAAAATGAAAAAGAATATTTATCTACATCTATCAGCTTTAAACAATATAGTAACCTTGTAGATGGTAGATTGGGTTTCTTGTGTGGTATGGTTAGAGTACAAGGTGAATCACTTCCTCACTTCTTAAAACACAAAGACAGTTGAAATATAAATAAATTTCAAACAAAAGGGTTTATTTATATTTATATTCTTTTTATATATCCACTTTGTGTGTGCATCTATGTGTACATAGCTACATTTATCTGTCAATTTTTAACATATTTTAGAGTGTACATGTGTGAATATTTTGACGTTAAGTAGTCTTTCTAAAATTAAAAAAATATTTTTATTTATTTTTGAGAGAGAGACAGAGACAGAGACAGAGCACATGCAGGGGAGGGGCAGAGAGAGAGGGAGACACAGAATCTGAAGTACATTCCAGGCTCTGAGCTGTCAGCACAGAGCCTGACGTGGGGCTTGAACCCGTTAACTGCAAGATCATGACCCGAGTCAAAAACGTTCAACCGACTGAGACACCCAGGTGCCCCAAGTAGTCCTTCTGTAAAATAGATTCTACTTCTTGTAACGATGGGCCAGGTGATTAAGACCAGCCCTCCAGCTTGTAACAAGTAAAAGAATTGAATGAAATGTTTGAAAAATTAGTTTAAGAGCACTGAAAGGTTAACATGATACTGAGGCCAAAATCTTGGGGAAGAAACAGCCAAGTTGTTTGCACTTTAAAGGAGTTTGCCAATTAGCTGTGAAATTGAAATGTAATTTTGGTGGTCTCATTGGTTAGAAAGTGAAAATAAGAGCTTGAAGGTGATGGAAGTTGATAAATTTATTTATAAAATATAATAATGCTTAAATACTTTTATAATACTTTTTATAATATAATTTTTATAATAATTTTAATTTACTTAGTAAGTTAAACTGGAACATTAGGCTATGACCACAAAGAGATAATCCTATAAAGTGAGGAGACAGCTGAAGGGAGTCAGTGTTGTTCACCTTTTCATCTCTTGGGGGTGAAAGAAAAATTAAGCTTAAAATATGGATTCAAGTGAGACTCCTAACATCTCCAGTCCCCTCATAGAAACAAAAGATTATTTTTCCTGAAGGAGGAGTGAACTATATTAACCTTTTTACCCCTACAACATATTTTATATATTTTATTCCTCAATATATTTTAAAATACAATAAATGACTCCAACAAGCAAAGATAACCAGGTTCTTGTGGAAACAGATACCTTGGTGAGACAGAAAATACGGCAGAGAAAATAAACCATTTTTTGAAAAAAAATAATACATTGGATGTATCAGAGACTACAAAACAACCATCATTTATATGGTTTAAGAAATAAAAGAAAATCTTAACTTTTTTTTCCAGAGAACATGGAAAGAAGATTCAAAAGGAGCCAATGAGAAATTCCAATAATGAAAATTAAAACGACAACAATTTTGAGCCAATAGATAGGTGTCACTCCCAATTGGAAACAGCTAAGGAGAGAAATAAGAAACTGTATAATAAGTCAGTAAGAAATGTGCAGAATGTAGCCTGAAGCTAGCAAAAATCAAAAAGTGCATCAAAAGAATGAGAAGACAAGCTACTAATGGGAAGAAAATATTTGCAAAAGACACACCTGATACAGGACTGTTATCCAAAATGTAAAAAGAACTCTCAAAACTCAACAAAAATAAACAACCCAATTAAAAATAAACCAAAAACCCAACAGATACCTCACCAAAGAAGAGATACAGATGGCAAACAAACATGTGAGAAGAGACTCCAAATCATATGTCATCAGGGAAATGCAAATTAAAACAACAAGATACCATTCCATACCTATCTGAATGCCCCAAATCTGGAACACTGACAACACTCACTGCTGGTGAATATGTGAAGCAACAGAAACTTTCATTCATTGCCGGTGGAAATGCAAAATGGTACACCTATTTTGGAAGACAGTTTGGTGCTTTCTTACAAAACTAAACATACTCTTGATATACAATCCACCAATTGTACTCCTTGGCTTATACCCAAAGGAGGTGAAATATTTTATATATTTATATACAGACAAAAACCTGCACAGTGAAGTTTATAGAAGCTTTATTCATAATTACCAGAACTTGAAGTCAACCAAGACATCCGTCATTAGTTGATGGGATAAGCAACCTGTGGTATACGCTGACAATGGAATATTATTTAGCGCAAAAATAAATGAGCTATGAAACCATAAAAAGACAAGGAGGAACTTTAAATGCATATTACTAAGTAAAAGCAGCTAATGTGAAAAAGCCACATACCGTATGATTCCAACTACAGGACATTCTGGGAAAGGCAAAACCATGGACGGCAAAAAGGTCAGTGGTTGGCAGAGGTTGACTGGGAGGGATGAATAACAGGCAGAGCACAGGAGGGTTTTAGGGCAGTGAAAATACTCCAAATGGTAGTATAATATATGGTACTATATGGTACATTTGTCCAAACCCATAGAGTGTACAATACCGAGAGTGAACTATAATGTAACGTATGGATTTTGTTGACAGTGATGTGTCAATATAGGTTCATCAATTGTACAAGTATACCACTCTGGTAAGGATGTTAATAATGGGGGAGGCTATGCATGACGGGGGTGGGTAGTAAAACTATGGAAACTCTCTATACCTTCTTCTTAATTTTGCTATGAACCTAAAACTACTCTAAAAATAAGTTTTTAAATATGAAAAAAGACAAAAATAATACAGAACTTCAGTTAAAAGTAACAGAATAACCAGTGAGACGTTTTAACATATATCTAACTGATTTACAAAAAGGAAGAGATATTGGAACAAAAAAACACTATTTCCAGATTCAAGTGAGAATTTTACAGATTTTAGGAAGATATCAATTTATATATTCAAAATTCCTAAAATTCTGAGAAAGGAAGAAAAATACAACCATGAATATAATTGTCAAACTAAAAAAGAAAGAAAAGAAAAGAAAAGAAAAAAAAAGAAAAAAGAAAGAAATACCTTGAAAACATCTAGAAACAAATACAAATTTCAAAGGCCAGTTGACATGCTATATCAACAAGGGAAGTCAGAAAACAGTCAAAGAATAGTACCAATATGCTAAAACAATAACAATAAATAATGTTTTTGTGCAATAAAACATGTAGAATGCTATACCCATCAAGATGTCCTAAGGAAGAGGTCTTAATAAACATATTTTTTTAGACAAAAAACAAAACAAAACAAAACGTTAGGCAGAAGAAAAATTATATTTTTAATTCATTTTGTAGGTTTTCTTCTCATACCAACACTTTCAGCAAAGTCAAAAACAAATGCTCAAAATGAGGGTAAATCCAAATGAACTTTGGATATATAAAATAATAACATAAAATATCCCATTGGATCTTAAATATGTGGAATTAAAATATATGTTGGAAGGATGGTGAAATAAGGTTTGGTTTTGTTTTACCTCTAAATGTGTTTCTTAGAATGTCCAAAAGGAGGCTAAAATGAGAGTAACTTTAGACTTTTATAAGTTAAAGATACATGATGGAGTTGCTAGGGTAACTACTACATGGGAAGAAATAGAGAATATGCTTTCCAAACAGGGTAAAATGGGAATAAGGCACATACACAAAACAAAAATTTCCAGAATTGTCCCTTCAGTTGATCTCTCTCCATTTGTTATAGATTTGGTCATTTACATTAATATTGTTAGATATCCAAGAAGGATTTAAATGTACATATTTGTTTTCTTAACAAAATAATATATTTTATTTAAAGTAATAAAAATATTTTTACTTTTAGTCTATTTTATTATATTCTCATTACAATTTACACCTCTGGCTATTTACTTAAAAAAAAAAAAAAACCTGATATCTATGCCACCTTTCATACATAAGGAAGGGAAGAGAGGAATTATTACAACCTCCCATAAAAGAATCATTCGGTATTTATTTTATCAGTGTCATCTATACATTACTCTTATCCTCACATCACTTTTGTCCTTATATCTATGTTGAGTTAAGCATAGTTGAAATACCATTTAGATCTTTATTAGTAAAGTAATATTAAATGCAAAACTTTCTACTCTCTTTATTCAGTTAGTCATGCAGTTATTCATTAATTCATTTATTCAAAACTATTTGGGTGCCAACCCCATTGAGGTAGGTGTTGGGTGCTGGGATATAAAAAGAATAGTCTTTTAAAAAAGTCCATCGCTGTGAATATTGCATTCCAGTAAGAGAATACAGACAATATACAATGCAGATGAATGAGTAAAAATACAAAGTATATTAGTTGGTGACCAAAAAGAAAAAAAAAATTGTATAGCAATAAAGGAAGATGGGGGTATATCAGGGATGGTCTACTTAATATAGATAGGGCAAGGCAAATCTTCACTGGGAATGAGATACATGTGTCAAGACCTGAGGAGGTGAGGGTGCACCAATGTTGTGATCTAGAGCAAGATCATTTCTGGAAGAGTGAACAGTGTTTTTACCTTGCAACGTTTGCTGTGTTAGGTCTGTTGTCACATCAGATCCAAAACAAAACAAAACAAACAAAACAAAACAAAAACTAGAAATGAATTGTCCACAGAATTAAGAAAAGCACCTGATATAACATGATTCCATTTATTATGTTAGAGAGATTTTAAATCCGTTAAGTAGTACTTTATTACTAGATTTAAAATTACGCTGTGTTCTATTATATCAATGATAGTGTATTGACATGTTAAAAAGTAAAGTTTTAGAATACCATTCAATCAGCATAATTCTGAGACAGTCGCTCAGAATGCCATGCTGAGATATTTTCCCACAGCAACTACACCATTGCTATGCACATGAAAAAAGATCCATTTAAAATTTTTAAAAAATATGCTCTAATGTGCCAACTACTTCATTCCATATGTCAAATAGTCATTGTCTTACATAATAATTAATTGATAGATGATTATCCAAGTATACAACCAGATTAATATTTATCATAGTAACATTTATTTTTGTAGAATCCATTACAGTTTTGAAAATGATCTTATATATCAGTCTACTTGATGTTTATATTAATGTTACAAGTAGATAAAGTGGTGTCGGTGTTTTATACATCTTAAGCAGAAATGTTCCAAAGTATTGAAGTTGCTCAGCTTGCATGTAAAGAGCAAGCATCCAAATCAGAGCTAAAAACATGGGCTTACAAATGCCTCGTGTAGTGGTCTTCCTACAAATTTTGCTGCTGACATCTACAAACAGAAATTCCTGATCGGGAAGACCAATGAATCTAAATCAATGCATTCTTGTCAATTGTGAAAATTGTGAAGTTTTCATTTCCTTTTCTAATAAAATCATTGCCTTCATTAGAAATTATCCTAATTACTACGAGTAGAAAAACATACAATGTATTTTGTATGGCAAATGTAATGATTTTAATAGATTACATAAAATGTGCTAAATGTGACATAAAACAATGCATAAACTGTATGAAATAATTATTTTATAATTATAAATATAAAATATAATTATAAAATAATTATTTATAATTGTATATATTTACCTAATTATATACTATATAATATAATTAGATATAAAAATACAAATTTATATGTTTACAAAACAAACATTTTTAAATGCATGATGTGGAATTTTTAAATCCCCTCATATTTATTTTTTTTTAACGTTTATTTATTTTTGAGACAGAGACAGAGCATGAACGGGGGAGGGGCAGATAGAGCGGGAGACACAGAATTGGAACCAGGCTGCAGGCTCTGAGCTATCAGCCCAGAGCCCCACACGGGGCTCGAACTCACGGACTGCGAGATCATGACCTGAGCTGAAGTCGGACGCTTAACCGACTGAGCCACTCAGGCGCCCCAAATCCCCTCATATTTAAATGCAAAAGTGTGTTCACACATCTACGTTTAAGTGGTTTTGTTTTGTTTTGTTTTGTTTTTTTCATTTTAAAATTGCTTTGGAAGATTGAATATGCTTTTTCCCACTAATGCAAGGTGAGCAATTTTGTGTTCGTTTTGCCTGGCTGATGGATAACTTTAGATCTGAAGTCATAGTTATGTTTCCCGGGCCTTAGAATAAGAACTGCTAATCTCAACACTTCATCAAAAGTTGAATGTGAGGAACTACATTAAAGCAATAAATGTACTATCTCCTGAATTCGAAGTTCAACACAGTAAATGGTAGACAAGCCTCAATTTGTCCAAAGGTTTATGAGTGACAGTAACTAGAATTATTTCCTTGTGGCTACGCTAACAAAGACCACAAACTTGATCGCTTAGAATACTAAAACAAAAAAAAATTCTCTCACAGTTTATAGCAGCCACAAGTCTAAAATCATTTTCGCTGAGCCAAAGTTAAGGTGTTGACAGGGCTGTGCTCTTTCTGAGGGCTGATAGGAAAATCACTTCCTTGCCTCTCCCAGATTATGGCGGCTGCCAGCGTTGACTTGTGATCACACCAACCCGATCTCTGCCTCCGTGTATCAAATCCCCTCTACTCAATTTCATAAGGAATCCCAAATTGGATTTAGAGCGGACTGGAATAATCCAGGATAATCTGTCCGTGTCAATATCCTTAATGTAATGACACCTGCAAAGACCTTTTTTTTTTTCCGTATAAGGTAACATTTACAGGTTCCAGCTATGGAGACTGGATATGTTTGGGTAGTAAGTGTTCAGCCTACTACAAGTGGTCTTAATTTTTTTTTTTTTGATCTTCTATATACAAGACAATAGAAACAAATGATGGTAGTGTAATCCCAGTGTTTCTTTTACTGCTGCTGCCACTATTACTACCATAGTAGATGGCAGAATTCTAGAAATGCAGCTCTCTCCCCCCCTTAGTAGTAGAAACTTAGTCTAAGAATAAAAGTACTCAATGAAAGAAGATAGTATCTTACACATAATCATCAATTGATACTATATTTGCATCACGTTAACTTTTATAGTTTAAAAACACGTTGGAAGTCAAAACAAGATTCTGATTTTCGTCTAACAACATGTAAGAGAAAACATGGTATTCTACGTTATCCAAACTATGGCACAACTGATGCTCTCATACATTGTTCGTGGCATTTTGCATTAGCATCAATTTGTTTGAAAATATTTTAGCGATATGCATAAAAATGTTTATAATTTTTGACAGGCTAATTCATTTCTGGGAATATTTCCTAAAGAAATACCCTTAAACATAGAAAATCTATAAGAACACATAGGCGTTTAATATAACCCAGGAAACAACCAAATGCCTTAAAAATAGAGTATCACTCATGTTACCGTGTAACCAGTCAAGGAGTAAAATACATCCATTGAAATTATGGTTTTGAAAACAATGAAGTAACAAGGGATGGAACAATAATAAAATGTGAATGTAGTAATATGGTAATAACTGACTTGACAAATCTATTTTTATCATTATGTTTGTAATTTTTATAATGAAAACATCTTTTAAATGTATTTGCTTTTCTTCCTATTATCTTGTCTTTAACTTATAATTTTACAGAATTTTTATTACAGTGTTCCTAAAATAATTATTATACATGCATATTGCTTTGGAGAAATATTACTACACAGACGATTTTTTTTTTAATTCCCTTGCCGGCACCTTTCCATGAAACTCGTAAGCTCATTTTTTTCAGCTCATAGCTTGTCATTACAAGCAGAGAACACTCTGTGAATTCCAATGCCCATGTTTGAACAGGTAGAGCTCTCTCAAACCAAAGATAGATACAACTTTTTTTGAAATCTAAGTCCACGTTTAGTGTCTGCATCTTTGTTGCACCCATAAATTATAAATAATAATTCTAAATAAATCTTCTTAGGCAGTTGCATCTTTTTGTACAAACTTTTTTACATGATTTTAGATATGTAGGATCTTTCTTATTTTTGTCTTCTGTGAATAAATTTCATTATCTCAGTGTAATTTTAAAACTCATTTCATTTATTGTTTAACCATTTTGAGAGCCCTGAAATCATTGGCTTATTTAGAACTTAATCATTTTATTGATTTTTTTTATTTGTTTGAAGAAACTTCTACCCATTAAAGTCATAATCTAGCTTGAGACTAATTATTTCTAAATTTCCTTAAAATATTTTTAAATGCCTCTACAAATATTTTGGGAGGTTTATTATAGTGTTTGATCACCCTCAGACATATATTCTTTTTTCTTTTCATCTAAACTCATAAGGAGGGATTTATTTTAGGGGAAAAGGTATCTTTTTTCCTTCCTTCCTTCCTTCCTTCCTTCCTTCCTTCCTTCCTTCCTTCCCCTATATAAATAGGCCAAATCCCAAATTAACCAAGTAACCCTGGATGGTATGGGAATAGAGTCAATGGGAACTCAGACAACAGAAGTGCCAAGCATTCACTGGCCAGTTTCTGCAGGGTTCTGAAAGTCCTTTAAACTTTTATACAATCAAAGGACTTGAGACTTTCACTCTTGACTTATCTAGAGAGCCTTAGTTTATACTATTGCATAACAGCTAATGCCTGTCCGTGTTTCAAAAGTCCTTGTCTCTGTAGATGTGTTTACTTTAGTTGGCCTGTTCCTCACTATTCATGAAATTCTTAGATAAATAAGTTTAACCATTATAGCCCTTTACAGCCTGCCATTCTGTAGATGGTTGTATTTCTTATGAAGAATAAGTCACGTATCTCATGTAACTAGACCTGATGGCCAATATCCTTCTTTCTGGATTCTCATAAAACTTACACCAGTTTCATGTTCCTCAGAGTTCATATTCACTTTATCTTCATCCTTTATCTTCAGTATTAGTTTTAAAATGGTAATATTAAATAGTATGAATTTGATCATTCTTTCTAAATTGCTCTTCTGAATCTATCCTCACAATATAGACTTGATGCTTCACCATAACTTCCTTATTTTTAGAGGAAATACTTCAGCAATTTGTTCAGAAGAGAAAGCTTCCAAAGTTTCTGTAAACATAGAAGTTGTTTTACAACTACAAGAGACCACTATTTATGTCTTTTGCATTCTTTATAGCACTTGGTTTACTGCTAACAGTGATAACCAAGTCCCTATATATATATATATATATATATATATACACATATATATGCACAAAGTCATTCTTTGTGCACTGCTTTTAAGTTATTTGCTTGATAATGTTTATAGAGACAGGAGCTGTGCTGTTCACACACATATATATATGTGTATATATATATATATATATATATATATATATATATACAAGATGAACTAAAATGAACAGAAATTTTAAAAATATAAACCAAAATTGGCACCATTTTAATGATGTCAACTGTGAAAAATCATGTACAAAAGAATGTATGGCAAATAATTTTTGTTCAGACTGAAGGGGCATATGAGGATAACTTTGTGGCCTTCTGAAGCTATTAAATCAACATCTGATGAATCATTTTATAAGAGCACCATTATTTAATTGTGATTTTAATTGCGTCCTTTCTTCTCTGCTATCACAATGACTACTGTGAATGATTCAGTAATAGAATATCTTTTAGCTAATCCTGGATCAAGATCATTATTCTTGAGCTTTCCTCCCCTTGAACTTGGAAATTTGTGGCTCTAATGACTACCTCTAGCTTCATAATGCATCTTAAGCTACTGTAAAATTCACTTATACTACCAATTAAAAACACAAAAGATGTATTGTTTTTGAGTATATTAAAAGCTTTTTTTTTAAAGTTACATTTGAGGTTAGAAAAATTTGATTTTTTTTTTTTGGTGTGTAATAGAGACTTACTTAAAAGTTAGTGTGAGAAAATACAGATGTGTAGATAGGTAATATATAGATAAATATGCAGATAGAGTTACTAATAAAGTATACTTTACTTTCAAAAGACCCATGAGAAAACTTAACACTTATAAATTTGTTTTCCCTCTATTCATATTTTAGGTAAAAAAAATTTGCATTACCAGAAAAGTAGATGGATATTTCTAATTAAAATACAAATACAGTAATTACAGTTTATATGCTAGTCTCCTGAATCTACACTAGATGAGTTTAAACAGCCAAACAGCTATTAATTTTACTGTTCAAAGAAATGCTCGTAATCTTTTTAAAATGTCATATAAAATATTCATTTCTAAATGCCCTACGGTGATTTTTGAATTTATTTAAAGTGGGCTGTTGATAGCTCTTTTTATAAATAAGCAATTACAGTGAATATATCATGGCCCATCACATTATACATTCTATAATTTCATGGATGAAAGGCCTACAGCTGATCTGCATAAACACAGTGCATATCTCAGCAGGTGAAGGGTTTGATTACACAGGATAATCAGTGTTATTATTTATAGTAACTATTTATGTCTGTTATTTATTAAATCTCTACAAATCAGGTATCTATTTCTGTAGGACATATATTCAAGGGGTATATGAAAAAGGATACAAACCTTTTGAATATTTTACAAAATGGCCTGAATATGGGCTTTTACATCTGAATTTCCTGTTTCAAGTGCTGTTAAGCTGGTCAGAATTAGGTTTTAAATAACATTGGCTTCCCAGGTAGTTTGGAACTGAAGTGAGTTTTATACATTCAATAGCAAGAAGAATTTTCAAATTCAATATAGTCATCCAATTTGACAAGATCAAATTCAGTGCTGATGGAAACCCCACCCATACTTGTTGCGGTAAGTCATTCTTTGTGCACTGCTTTTAAGTTATTTGCTTGATAATGTTTATAGAGACAGGAGCTGTGCTGTTCACTGATAATGATGTCAGAGAGGTAAAAGAGCTCCCGTTTTTATATCATTTATCTAGTTACAGTAGTTTTGCATGCTATGAGGAAAAGATACAAAGAGAATGTCCAATAGTAGGACCTATATAGGTAGTGAGAAAGATCTGAAAATATGGGTAAGGACTATTCAATGTCCAGGGAGATGAAGTATGAACGTGTGTGCCTGAGGGCTGGAGACAAGAGAGAAGGTTAGAGGCTCAGGTCATTGCAAAGAGAAAGACCAAAAAGTGCAAATCTCCTTAGGCTACAATGTAGTTTCATATTATCATTCTCTCCCTCTCTCTCTTTCTTTCTCTCTCTCGCTCACGCTCTCTCTCTTTCCTTATATGTGTGTATGTAACTCCTCACTTTGGCAGTATGGCAGGCTAGTGACCTAGAGGGTATGTTATTTACAAATGTATAAAGCATACTTTTAATGCATTGCTGGGTCTGTTAGAAGTAAGGAATACACTCTCCCCAAATGAACAAAAGTTATAAATTCACACCAGCTGAGAACCTCAAGCAAAGCATTGTGTTGGTTGCCCTGGAAGCAAGTAACAATATAAGCATCAACCTAATAAACAAGATTTGATGATGATTTTCACAGAACACTTGTGACTTCAAAGGATACTGGCAGCATATCCTACCCCGATTCTCCAACCCTTAGCCCAACTACCGTCTGGAGAAAAATAGCTTCAATTTAGACTTCCAAGTCTCCCAAAGTTCAAAAACAGGTTTATAAATAAATATCTCTGAATATATAGGAAACTAAGCCACCTTGAATGAAATTTGGCAGAAACAAACAAGACTTAGACTTTCAAGAATATTACAAAATGAAGTAAGAAATATGACCTCGCTATGAATTAAATGGTTAAAGCACTAAAAGTCAAATGAAATAAATAAACCAACTACTTAGTCATCAAGCAAAAGAGTACTATTAAATAAGTGGCCCGCCATATTTAAAACAAAACCATAGAGAACATACAATATAAATATACAGAATTGAAAAAAAGATAAAGCCTTAATAAATGAGGTAAAGACAAATTAGCCACAGCTGAAGAGGAGTTGGTGCTGGAATATAACAAATATTCAGAATATAAAAAGTTCACTATAAAAAGTTGAAAATAGGAAGGGGATGGTAAAAGATACATAAGTTTGACAAAAACTTTCTATTATTTATTTAATTAGAATCCTCAGAGGAAGGAATAGAATGAAGAGAAAAGTGGCAATATTTGAAGAGTTGATTTCTTAAAATTCTCCAGAAATATATTTACAGATATAGAAAATTGAATATATAGCAAACAGAAAAACGTTTAGACTCAGTTACATTTTAGTAAAAATAAAGTACACTAAGACAAAAAGAAGATATTTAAAACAATAATGAGGGGGAAAATGAAACAACTATGAAGGAATGACATGGTGTTAGCAATCTTTACAGCATCAACAATAGAGTCATAAGCTATAATTCTACTTTCTTCAAAATGTCGAGAGAAAGTAACAGTTAATATCGAATTCTCTATATAATAACAAGGAATCTTTTAAGAAGAAAAACAAATTAAAGACATAGAGATAAATACAAACTGAAAGACTTTATCAACAACAGATGTTCACTGGATGGATACCAAAGAATGCTTCTCGGGTATAAATATAAATTATCCTAGATGAGAACACTGAAATATAGGAAAAATATTCAGAAAATAAATTGGCAAACAATTAAGTAGATCTTAGCAAAACATATAAGGTTAGAATCAAACTATGGCTAATATTAAGGAGCTAAGGAAAGACACAACAACAATGCAGAACATAAAACCATGTAAATTTGGAGAGGCATAATTGGAGTAGAAAACGTTTCAGTTTCTTGTACTGCTAAGAGAGATATATAATATAAAAATATTGCTTATTTTTAAATATGCATTGTAATTTTCAAAGGTACCAGAACCATTAAAAGGTTAAGTCTGAAAAATTTCTTTTTTTAATGTTTATTTATTGTAGAGAGAGAGAGATAGGCAGGAGGGGTGGTGGAGGGAGCAGAGAGAGAGGGAGACACAGAATCTGAAGCAGACTCCAGGCTTTGAGCTGTCAGTACAGAGCCCAGTGCAGGGCCCGAAACCACAAACCGTGAAGTCATGACCTGATCCGAAGCTGGAGGCTTAAATGACTGAACAACCCAGGCACCCCAAGTCTGCAAAATTTCTAAGTGAGAAAAGGAAAAAAATTAGAAATGAAACACCCATAATCACACCTAAAGAGGCAATAAAAGAGGGGAAAATAGAGCAAAGAAAGAGTTCCATAAAGGAAAAAAAAAAAAAAGAAAATGAAGTAAGAGAAATATAAACTGACCATTATAATTAAGGCAAATGGTTTAAATTCACCAGTTTAAGACCAGAGATTGTCAGATTTTTAAAATATGTCCAAATACTATTTATTAGAGACATAAAACAGAAAAATATGAAATTATGAAATGTAAAATGAAAAAAGATATATCAAGAAAATTCTAACAAAGGAAAGTAGAGAAACACAGAGCATGTCACTACATAATGATAACATTTTTGACTTATCAGTAAGTATAACATCTCTTAACTAGCAACCACATCATAAAATTGTCTCAAATTAAATTGAGCAATATTCTATAGGATTAGCAGGAAAAATCCATTTGATACTTTGAGATTTCAATGTATCTCTCACTTATTATTGGTCCAGGACAGAAATTATCACAGATATTTAAGACTTGAACAATATGTGCATTAACTTCTCTCAGTAGAAATATGTAATTCTACAACCAACAATTAACAAATAAGTATTGTTTTAAGGCCTACATAGTCATAAAAGCCATATTCTATGAAATCAAACAAACCAGCAAATGAAATAAATTTTAAAAAATTACGTAGGATACCAATAAGAAAAGGACATACAAAAATATCCCCATGTGTTTGGAAATCACCAAGACAACATAAATAACCATGAAATCAAGAAGAAATCATAATGGAAATCAAATTTTACTTTGAATTTGAATAAAAATACAATATAAAACTTGGGACTCAGCAAAAGTGGTTCTTCAAGGAAATTTCTCTGGTGTTAGGTGTGTTTGGGAAAAATGATAATTTTCTAAAAACAAATGACTTAATTTTTCAACTTACTAAGTCGGAAAAAAATGCAAAAGAAAGAAGATACAGGTACAAATAAAACATAATGAAAAAATTTAAAAGATAGGACAACAAAGCAAAACATTAGTTTTTAGCAAAATATACTAAAACAGAAGTCTGAGCAAAGCTAATGAGAACAAGAGAAATGAAGTGAGAGATTGGGATGGCAGGGTACTAATAAAGTCTATTAAAAATTAAACTGAGGGGGCGCCTGGGTGGCGCAGTCGGTTAAGCGTCCGACTTCAGCCAGGTCACGATCTCGCGGTCCGTGAGTTCGAGCCCCGCGTCAGGCTCTGGGCTGATGGCTCGGAGCCTGGAGCCTGTTTCCGATTCTGTGTCTCCCTCTCTCTCTGCCCCTCCCCCGTTCATGCTCTGTCTCTCTCTGTCCCAAAAATAAATTAAAAACGTTGAAAAAAAAAAAAAAAAAAAAAAAAAAATTAAACTGAGGATCTGAGGCACCTGGGTGGTACAGTAGGTTGAGCCTCTGACTTTGGCTCAGGTCATGATCTCATGGTTTGTGAGTTTGAGCCCCATGTTGGGCTTTGTGCTGACAGTGCAGAGCCTGCTTCAGATTCTCTGTCTCCCTCTCTCTCTGCTCCTCACTGACTGTGCTCTCTCTCTCAAAAATAAATAAACAGCAAGAAAAAAGAAATTAAACTGAGTACATAACTATTATTACAGCACCCATTAAGAAGTTAATAAGGTAGTGTATATCAATAAATTTGAAAACTCAGATGTAATGGACAAAATCTAGGAAATAACTAAAAATGGAAGAAAAAATAGAAAGACTGAATTGAAAGTACCATTTTTATTTTTCCTAGAAGGAAAATAAAAGTCACAATTGTTTTACAGACTCATCCAATAATTTTGAAGGGATATCTCACAGCCAAGTTATAAGAACTTTTGAGGAGAGAACACTCACCAAGTCATTCTATGAAGATACAAAAACTAGCCAAGGACAGTTTAAGAATGGAAAATTACAACTCAAATGATCCATGCACATTTATTCTAAATCATAAACGAAATATTAGCAATCTAAGCCCAGCAATGTAAAAGAAAAAAGAGTGATAGGTATATATTATTATGCCCAGGTTTGTATTATTTGCTTAATTTTAGAAATCCCCAAATACAATTACAACAAATTAGAGAAAAAAGATTCAAAAATGAAAGAAATGCAGTTGGTAAAATTCCACCTCTACATATGGTACAAACTATTAGATGAATTGACTTTCTTATTCTTATAAAAGTTGTCACCAACACCTACATACCATTGTTAACGTTGAATATTAGAAATATTCTCTTTAGGAGTGACTGGGTGACTCAGTCGGTTAAGCATCTGACTTGAGCTCAGGGCATGATCTCATAGTTTTTGGGTTTGAATCCCGCTTTGGGCTCTGCACTGACAGTTCAGAGCTTGAAGCCTGCTTCAGATTCTGTGTCTCCCTCTCTCTGTCCCTCCCCCACTTATGCACTCTCTCTCTCTCTCTCTCTCTCAAAAATAAATATTCACTAAAAAATTAACAACAAAAAAACAAAACAAACAATTTACAGTATTCCACATATCTCCTCATTGAATGTATGGAAATCTGAGAATAATTTTCTCATTTAATAGAAATAAACTTTTAAGTGTAGATATTGGAATAGCTTACAACCTTCAGTGTACACCCAGTTACTATGATCATTGCAATGATTCAACAGAGATATTTTCATGCTGCTAAGTTCTTTTCTCCAGATAGACTCACATCAATAATTAAAAATCTCTTGGGACTTAGCTAAATCCACCTGTTACAATCTTTGGTCATAATATTATTCAAAAACATTCTGTCTTGTGCAAGAGAAATTTGCAGCCCAGCAGAAATCAGTAGCTCTAGAGTGGATGGAAGTCGTCTGTGGGTCTGGCTGTCCTCCACATTGCATGTGTTCCTTCTGACTGGCTTACAATGTAACCTGTACCTAGTGCTTCCTAGCTGCTATCTGCCATCAGTGTGCCAACTAACATTTCTGAGAACACTAAGATTCTTCAGGTAAAATATATAAAATACTCTGGTTTAAAATGAATAGACTTCGTCTTTTCTTCTTTCAGAGCAGATCACCACCCTCACAGAACAATATCAGAACACAAAAAGACAGGCTGATTAAAAAAGAAAAAAAAAATTGCCCAAATTAAATGATGCTATTAAGAGTTGCCACCCACATTCTATATAGCCAGTGAAAATGTTTTTTTGAGAATAAAGGCAAAATCAAGACAGTTTAAATTGAAGAAAAACTTAGACAATTTATTCTCAAAAATGTACCCTAAAAGAATGACTAAAGGAAGTTCACAAAATAGAAAAGAAATGATAAAAGATTGAATCTTGGAATGTTAGCAATAAATGAAGATAATAAGAAACAGTAAATATCTAAGTTAAATATACTAAGTTATTCTTAAAAATTTTTTTTTACTGTTTATTTATTTTTGAGAGAGAAAGACAGACAGGGAGACAGAGCATGAGTGGGAGAGGGGCAGAGAGAGAGAGACAGAATCTGAAGCAGGACCTAGGCCCTCAACTGTCAGCACAGAGCCTGAAGCGGGGCTCAAACTCACAAACTGCAAGATCATGACCTGATCTAAAGTTGAACGTTAACCGACTGAGACACCCAGGTGCCCCTATATTAAGTTATTCTTTTTTTGACTTCTTTAAAATATGTTGACAGGGGCGCCTGGGTGGCTCAGTCGGTTGAGCGTCCGACTTCGGCTCAGGTCATGATCTCATGGTCTGTGAGTTCGAGCCCCGCGTCGGGCTCTGTGCTGACAGCTCAGAGCCTGGAGCCTGCTTCAGATTCTGTCTCCCTCTCTCTCTGACCCTCCCCCGTTCATGCTCTGTCTCTCTCTGTCTCAAAAATAAATAATAAAACATTTAAAAAAATAAAAAAATAAAATAAAATAAAATATGTTGACAGTTAAAAGCAAAATAATATTAATAATAAAAATAATAATAATAAATAATGTCTTATGGAATTTTCAATGCATATAGATGGAATAAATTAAGATCACTATAGCTTTGGGGGAAGGGTAAAGGCACCTATATGTTGATAATGTTTCTATATTTCAATAAAAGTAAAATTTTCGTTCTAAATAAAATTGTGAGAAGGTAAGATTGAATTTTATCATCTCTGAAACAATCATTAAAAAGATTATACATAGATATATAATCAAAATAATGGAAAAATAGAATATTTAAAAATGTTCAAATAGCCCATAAAAAGGCAGTTAATGGAATAAGGAGAAACAAACACAATGAAGAAAACAAATAATAAAATGGTAGACCTAAATTCAACTATATCGACAATTGCATTAAATGCAATTTGTTTACACATGTCAATTTGAAGAGAGATTTTCATAGAATGGATTTTTTAAATTGCACAATTTTATACTGTCTACCTTAAACTCACTTCAAATATTCTGATATGGGTAGCATAAAAGTAAAAGGATGGAAAGAAAAAAAAAGACACACTATGAAAAAAATAATCAAAAGAAAATTGTAGTGATTATATTAATATTAGAAAGAAATGGATTTTAAGACACAAAGATATTTTTTTTTTTCAACGTTTTTTATTTATTTTTGGGACAGAGAGAGACAGAGCATGAACGGGGGAGGGGCAGAGAGAGAGGGAGACACAGAATCGGAAACAGGCTCCAGGCTCCGAGCCATCAGCCCAGAGCCTGACGCGGGGCTCGAACTCACGGACCGCGAGATCGTGACCTGGCTGAAGTCGGACGCTTAACCGACTGCGCCACCCAGGCGCCCCTAAGACACAAAGATATTACCAACAACAAAGACATTACTTAATTATAAGATTAATGATCATTTTTTAAAAACTTAATCTTTATTTGTTTTTGAGAGAGAGCAAGCGTGTGTGTGAGGAGGAGGGGCAGAGAGAGAGACAGAGGATCTGAAGTGGGCTCTGTGCTGACAGTAGAAAGCCAAAGCAGCGCTCAGACTCATGAACAGTGAGACTATGACCTGAGCCGAAGTCAGACACTTAACTGACTGAACCATCCAGGCACCCCAATAATAATTTTTGATAAAAGGATTAATAAGACAGCAATCCCAAATGTATACTCACCATATACGTGAGGCAAAACTGATAGAAATAAAATGAGGAAAGGAAAAATTCATAATTATTATTGAGAACATGAACACCTCTCTCTCAGTAATTGATAGAATCACTAAGCGGAAAATCAGATAAGAATATAAAATAACACCATCAAACAATGGGACTTGGTTGGCATGGATAGAATTCTTCTCCAATATAAACCATATCTGGGGTTATAAGACAATAGATTTAAAGGAATGAAATCATAATAGTTTACTATATGACCATAAAGGGATGAAATGAATTCAATCAGAAATCAAAACAGAAAGAAAATGTCCTTTTAGCAGAAACTTAAAAATAACACAATTCTAAATAATCCATATCATGGACTAGGATGTATCTTCTCAAAATTTATATGTTGAAGACCTAACCCCCAATACTTCAGAATGTGATGGTATTCAGAAAGAGAGATTTTTTAAAAAAATAATTAAGTTAAAATGGGTTCAATTAGGGTGAACCCTAATCCAATCTGACTGGTGTTCCTATAAAAGGAGACTGGGATACAGACAGAGATACCTGAGATTCCCTTGCACAAAGGGACAACCATATGAATAGGCAGCAAGAGGGTGGCCATCTGTGAGCCAAGAACAGAATCCTTAGGAAAACCAACCCAACTTGTCACCTGGATATTGGGCTTCCAGACTCCAAAAGAGTGAGAAGATAAATTTCTATTGTTTAAGCTCTCCAGTCTGTGGTGCTTTTTATGGCAGCCCTAATAAGCTGAATCAATCTGAGTTAGAGAGCAAGTCTTAAGAGAAATCTTAAAAATAGGTTAAATTGAATGAAAATGAAAATGCAACATTATTTGTAAGGTTCAGGTAAATGGGTACTTAAAGGAAAATGTATATGCTGATGCTTATGTTAGAATAGAACAAAGATCTCAAAATAATAACTTGTGCCTATTTTAAGAAATTAGGAAAATAAGATCAAATACATCCAAGCAAACAGAAGGAAGAAAATAATAAAACAGAAATCAATAAAATTTAAAATGAAGAAAGAGGAGGAAGAGGAGGAGGAGGAGGAGGAGAGGAAGAGAAGGGGGAGGAGGAGGGGGAGAAAAAAGGAAGAAGAAGGCAACAACAACAACATAACAACAAGAACAACAACAAAAGTCTTTGAAACCAAAAATAGTTTGTCTGAAACAATTGATAATATTGGTAAACTCTAGCAACACTGACAAAGAAAAGAGTGAAGACACTAATGACCAATATCAGGAACAGAATGAGGAAACAGAACCACAGACCCTAACAGAGACTAAAGGTATAATAGGGCAATGCCATGAAACATATTTACTTATAAATTCAACATAACCTTCAAACCACCTTTGTTCTCGCATATTAAAACACCGAACTTTAAAACTATGATATTTGCTATAGGTTTCGTTCAGCTGCTTTGGAACACCAAGTGTAAAGTCTAACACATTTTTCTCTCTGAAGCTATGTGTCTTCTCCTCAAGGGGAACTCGGAAGCAATAAATTCTGAAAACTCAGTGGGGTAGACATGAGTTGTATCGATGGGGAATTCTAGAGGGGAGAAAAAGGAAAACTACTTAATCATCTAATTGTCATTGTACGAATTTAACACTTTCCTCCTGCATCTAGGAGCAGAGGGGCCGATCACCTCCTTAACTTGGCTAATTCAATTGTAGATGTAAAAGCATACCTTCTTTTCTTTCTCTCCTGAAACATGAGCAGACAGATATGTGTAATTTTCACAAAATTTTTACACTAGTTTGTCAGGTGACCTCCTTTGTGATATAGTTGGTTCAATGAGAGTGGTTGCAATGACTTCTAGAGCCCATTCATTCACCACTCACTCTCTCTATCTTATACTCCTCAATCCATCACACCCGGGACAAATGCATTTTTCTTTTTTCAGGGTTTTAGGAAAAGTTTAAGACTGGGGACCTATAGTAAAAATGTGTATGTCTCTTTCTCCTCTGCATTTCAGAATGTGAAAAAGACCATAAAGGTTATATTTTTTACATATAGTCTCCTAAATTAGGCTACAGGCTTGAGAAATCAGAAGAGAATCTTTTGCAGCTCCCGAGAGAATTTTTTTACTCTCACTGTCCAATTTTTAATGCAATAGTATTTAATAACCTGCCATTTTTCTTAACAGAATGGCTTACTATGGGTCAAACATGATGAGGATTGCGATGTTGGGCATTTAAAATAGTACCGAAGGGGCACCTGGGTAGCTCAGTCGGTGAAGCCTCTAACTCTTGATTTCGGCTCAGGTCATCATCATCTCACGGAGATAGAATCCCACATACAGCTCTGCACCGACAACACAGAGCCTGCTTGGGATTCTCTCTCTCGCTGTCTCTCTGCCCCTCTGATGCTTGCGTGCTCTCTCTCTCTAAAAATAAATGAAACTAAAACTTTAAAAAAATAGTACTGAAGACAAGATCATTTGAAACATATTCCACTAAGTAGATGCCTGCCATTACAGCTTCTAGGATACAGAAGTGTAGTATTTTTGCATATCAGAACATTAGGAATTTAAATGTCAATTTTAGCTCTAAAAACTTTTATTTCCTTGATAATATACAGATAATCAAATGGGAAACAATGGTCTTGGCATTCTTCTCATATTCTCAGAAGTCCTCCTGCAAATATTATCCAAATAACAAGAATGCTCTCATAAGTGTGCCGTTATGTACAAATATTCAAGATATTTGAGTCCTTGTAAATCTGAAAATAATAGTTATGCAGAAAAGCTTTCGTTGAGTCAGTGTTTTCTTTCTTAATCATTAGCAATATCAACATTTTTCATATAATACCCGTGCAGCCAGAAAGCAAATAAAGAGTTATGGATGTAAGTCTCTAGTGAATACAACATGGACTAAAAGGTATCATGTGATTAGTATATATACATAAACCGTAGATCAAAGTATTTGTTGATTTTTTTTGGAATATAGTAGTTTCTAAGGTAAAGTGGTTCCATAAAGCCATCATCACAGGACAAGCTTTTTTTCTTCTTTGTATGTTCCCCTTTACTATGACTCTATGGTCGTCAAAAATGCCATGAAAAGCAGTCCCAGAAATGGAAGAGATGCCCTGTATTCTGAAATCTGGCTGAGATATTTCCTGGTTCATCTTTGAATATTCCAGTCACTTGATATTCTTAGAATTTACACTCGGTTCTGTGACACTATTTCCAGGTACATAACAGAAAGAATTCTAACTACAACAACAAAAGAAAAAACAAGAATGGTTGATATAATTTTAGGTGCCACTAACCATAAAGTCAACTTGAAGCTATAAATATCTTTTACAAACTACATTTTGCACATACCATTGCTTTTCTGACTCCTAAGCAAATATTTTTCAAAGGAAAGGGAAGATTGCAACATCATTCATTTTCAGGGAAGTCATTCAGTAACCAAGTCTTGTGACCTATTCTCATCAGAGTGAAAACAAATAAGAACAGAAACAGAATAATGAACATTATTTTCATGCAGGAAATAATGCAGGAATTGTTTTTCATGCAGCAACCTTAATTATATGTATTCTATAATTGATACCATCTGGCCTTGTCAATTCTAACGCTCTTCCTAACTCTAAGACTCATCATTATATGTCAGCTAAATTTAGGATACCTACCCTGGACTACTTTTTCCACTCATTATCTGACATACAGATCGTGTATCATCAGCTCATTTAAAAGCTGGATGCTGTTGGAAATCAGGATATTTTTTGTAAAAATATAAGTATGTATCTATGTATATATACATCTATGTCTGTAAAAATTTGCCATGAAGCAGATTAAATTTTTAAGTATTAAAGTTTTAAATGCCTCTAAGATTAAATTTTAAATTAAAATATTTTTCCAAGATAGCATATAATCTAAAGATCTCTTGCAAGCTTATTTTTCTGTATAAAAGAATTAATCAAACAAGGATTACTTATTAACCCTTTCAGACTCTACCCTAGTTGCTGAAAAATGAAAACATAAATAAACGCATATAAAATTAATGAATAAAAATTTGAACAAGACTGTGGCTTTCCCACCAGACAGCTCATATTTTAGGTAGACAAGACGTTAAAAGAACAACTTTAAATGAAATAGAGTAGGCGTTATGTTAAAGACATTACCCAGGAGCTGAAGACACAAATACCTGAGAATGATTATTCCTACCTAGACCCTCCATTAAAGGCTTTCTTCAGGAAAACATGTGGGGAGACCGAGCCAACATGGGAGAATTGGTAGTTAATCATGCGAAGAATTAGATATTGTTTGAAGACACAAGTAGCCATATTAACAAAGGCATAATGTATTAGTTTCCTATTGCTGTTATAACAAATTAGTGCCGGGTTATTGTGTTAAAACAATACCAGTTTATTTTATTTAAAGTTCAAAAGCTCTGAAAGTCAGAAATTAGAAAGTCATAAATTAGGGGCACCTGGATGGCTCAGTTGGTTAAGTGTCCAACTCTTGATTTTGACTCAGGTCATGATTTCATGGTTGATGGAATTGAACCCCGTGTCAGGCTCTGTGCAGAGCCTGCTTGGGTTTCTCTCTTTCCTTCTCTCTCTGTCCTCCTTGCTCATGCTGACTCGTGTGTGCACGCTCTCTCTCTCTCTCTCTCTCTCTCTCTCTCTCAAAAATAAATAAATAAACATTAAAAAAAGAGGTCATAAATTAGTTGGTCTGAGCTAAAGTCAAGGTGGTATCAGGGCTGGTTCCTCCTGGAAGCTCTGAGAGAAGAGTTCAATGCCTTGACATTTTCAGTTTTTAGTGGACATTTGCATTCCTTGGCTCGTGGTCACTTCCTCTATTTTCAAAAAGCATCGCTCCACTTCTGCTTCCACTATCCTGTCATTCCATTAGCTTTTTCTTTATCTGAATTTTCCTGCATCATTGTGATTATATCAGGCCACACATCATTCCAGGATAATCTCTCCATCTCAAGACCCTTAACTTAACCACATCTGCAAATTCCCCTTGACAATAGGGTCCCATTTACAACTTCCTGGGATTGGGGTACAGACATATTTGGGAGTCATTATTTAGCCTACCCCCTATAGTTTTGTCAGGTTTAGACACACAGGGAATTCCAGATTACTAGAAAGATGACAGTTTGGAACATAGTTTGATGAATCGGAAGAAGTAGTGAAAGACTAGATGAGTTTTTCTCAAAATAAGAGTCAGTAACCACTACAAGTTCAAAGATACATGTCATTGAATCGGGGGGAGGAGCACAGCATAGGAGACATGAGAATCCTACAGAAGATGCCTTTTTAAAGAATATCTTCACTTTCATAAGGGACTAGAACACAACATATGCACAGTTTGGATTGATAACTGAGCTATGCAATCATATAGTCATATATTGAATCTCAATGACTCTTAGGTTCACATGTTTGGTTTTGTGGTATACTTTTAACTAAGAAGATTAAGATTCAATTGGGCTTAAAATATAAATGATGTTCCTGCCAGATGGGAGCTAAATTATATCATGAGTAGCTGAACAAAGGAACTCTCACATAGAGAAATGTGTTTGGAGGGTTGAGTCATCACATGGCATACAGGCTATGTAACAACATGGGCTTACAGAGCTCAACATCAGTGTTATTCTGCTTATTTAGTTCTGTTTGCTTACTGTGAGAACTACTTCAGTTAAAAAAATTAATTTGCCACATTAAATTACTATGTTTATTTTGAATTGCTTTAATTTTGCCCATTTGCTTTTGGCAAAGTTACATAAAGGATAAATAAGAATATCATATACTGATTCGTGTTCGTATCTTTCAATAATGCCATAGTAAAGTGTAGTCTCTATTTGGCTTTCATGAGATTTTTTTTTCTTTCAAAAGTGATTTTTTACTTAAGTTCGAAGAAATTTAGAAGGTTAAATGTTTATATCAGAAAAAAAAAAGACCTCAAAACAATAGCCTAGGTTTCCATTTTAAGAAACTAGGGAAAAGAAATCAAAATATACCCAAACAGAAGGAAGGAAATATAGAAGAAAATAGGAATTAAGAAAATAAAATCCAAAACCTGACAGGTGTTTATTCAGTCCTGTCGCTTATAATCTCTAAGACCTTGGGCAAGGTATTTAACCTCTTCATGCTTCAATTTCCCCATCTGCAAAACAGAGCGAATAATAGCACCTACCTCACGGGGCTATTATAAGAATTAAGAGAAAAGTTCTGTGAAATTTAAGAAACTTAGAAATGAAAAGTGATTAGAACAATTCTTGGCACGTAATATGCTAGATCAAAGCAGGGTTACATATAGCCCAGTTTGCCCAGGGTATTCTCAGTTTAGAATTTATTATGATTTTTTTTATTTAATAATAAAATAGTTGTATTAATAATTGCCTCAAAGGAAGCTACTTCTGCCATGGCCTTATCTAGGACTCTGAAAGATGCGTTCACTTTTACATGTGGAAGAACACCAGTGATCCATGTCTGTTTCGTTTTCAGTGAGGAGCATCTAACATTTTCCCCCTCAACAACAACATATGGCGTGCTCTCTGGTAAAGCAAAGTATTAGACAATGCTGCATCTCTATGCTGCTTGGGATACCAGTTAGGTGTATTGTGGTCCATAACAAATCCTATCAGATATAGTAAAATGCGAGTTGTAGAGATCAATAGAAACCTTAAAATTATAAGCTACAGGTAATAAGATATGTGTGGGAAGTAAAGACTGAGCCATGTTCTCTTAAAATATTAAAGTGTAGAATAAACCCCTTGCTATCACAGTATTACCACAAATACAGATTGCAAAATTCTTAACAAGATATTAGCAAGGCAAATGCAAGCATTGCATAGAAAATAATAATACATCGTGCTGACGCCTTACAAATTTGGTTTAACGATTTAAAAATAAATTAATATATTATATCATTTAATGATTATCTTAATAGATGCAGAAAAATATTTGTCAAAATCAACATCCAATCGTAATAAATCAGTTATCAGCTTAACAATAGAGGGAAATTCCTTAATGTTGCAAAGTTATTTACAAAAATACATGTATTTGTAGTGTAAAAGCACTGAAACATTCAGAAACTGCACCAAGTGGTTAGATCTCATCATTCTAATGAGTTACTATGTTAGATCCTATATTAGTGGCCAGAAACTAATGTCAAGAAAAACAAATAAAAATAGAATAAAGTAATTATGGTAAGATCTCATTCTCTGTGAAGGAAAAACTAAAGAAATTACTGATAAGTTATCATACAGAATTAGAACATTTTAGCAAATTTTTCAAAGCCCTGGGATATAAAGTCAAAGTGCACAAACCATCTTCATTCATACACACTTGTCTCAATCAGGTGGAAAACAAAATTGTTAAAACAATATATAATGGGATAAAAAAGTGTAGCTCTCATTTCCACCATAAGTTATTTATACATCCAAATCAATTTCATTTAAAGTCCCCACAGAATTACTTGACTTGTTTGTGTTTTGCGTTATTTTTATGTATGAAACTTAAGAGGATGAGTCTATATTGATACAGAAGAATAGCCAAACACTCCTAAAGAAGAAAAATAACCAGAGGCAGGTGGGGTAGAATTTGTCCTACCAGTTGTCAGGAATTATTATAAAGCTATTATGAATAACACAAGGTAGTATTGACAAGGTAGAAATATCAAACACACGAACAGAGGTATACATATGTGGACATTTGATTTCTAATAGTATTTCACTAGAAAAGAATAGACTTTTCAACAAATCCTACTGGCACAATTTGGTTATCTATATGGAGAAAATATAAAATTGATTCCCTGACTGACACCATATACATATTAATGACTGAAAGATAAAAATAATAATATTGTAGATGACAATTTAGGATGATATCTTTATGACCTTAAATAGAATATAATTCGTTAAACCTAAACTCACTGATAATTTCAACTACATTTGGTTTTAACCACCACAGAGTGAACAGAGAAGCCCCAAACTAGGAGAAAATATACGCGACACACAGAAGTGAGCCGTACCAGAATGAATGAATAGCACACATAAATCAGGTGAAAAGACACAATCTGATAAAAAGGAGAAAATGTATGAACAAGTACTGCACATAATAGGAATTCCAAAGGACCAAGAAACATGTGGGAAGATTTCCAATTTGATTTTTAATCAGGAACATGCAAATTCATCGTGTGATTCACCATTTTATGCCTGCTAGACTGGCAAACCTGAAGAGTCTGGCAATATCAAGTGTTGGTGAGGATATGAAGCAATGGAAGCCTTTAGGAACAGCTGTCGTAAATGGGGATCAGTGGGCCACTTTGAGAAAAGAATTCATTATCAGATGGGACATTTGTGGATGTTCATAGTCTACAATCCAACAAATGCCACTCCCATACAGGGGCACCAGGACCCTAGTGGAAGAACATCCTCAGTAACACTCAGAATGGCAAATATTGGAATGCAATAAAAATGCTCATCAATATTACAATGAGAAACATATTAGGCTAAAGTAATAGAATAGAAAAAATAGATACGCATGCATGCAGTTATGTAGATGAATATTGGGAGCAGAATGATTAAGGAAAAAAGCCAACTGTGGCAGAACACGCCTTCACAATTCCCTTCTATGCAGGAAAGAATTCAAAAACATTAAGCAGCATTTTGCTTCGAATACACATTTTGTGGTTACAGTATGCGAAAAATAGAAGGAAATGTTGAAAATATGGTTCTGGTTACTGAGAAAGAAAGGATGAGACAGGTAAGGATACGTGGAACTACAGTGGTGAGGCTCTCATTTTTCTCTTTAACATTGACCTCACTACCATGTCGATAGGTGTTCATCCCGTCAGTATTTTTTTATACCCTACAGCACATACTTTAAACTATTACTCTGAATATACTCAACTATTTCATAAATAGGAAAAAAGTATTCCGGGGGCGCCTAGGTGGCTCAGTCGGTTAAGTGTCGGACTTCCCCATGTCAGGTCATGATCTCATGGATTCGTGGGTTCGAGCCTGGTCCGGCTCTGTGCTGACAGCTGGGAGCCTGGAGCCTGCTTTGGATTCTGTGTCTCCCTCTCTCCCCTTCCCCCACTTGTGCTCTGTCTCTTCTCAAAAATAGATATTAAAAAATTAAAAATAAAAGTATTCCTAACATCTATTTTAAGCTTTAAAAGAAAATAGTATACCTTTCAATAAGCTGCCATTGAGATGCAAATTTTTGTAATTTCTTGTCTGTTCAGGTTTCTTGGATGTGTGAATCTCGTTTGACTTTCACATACCCCTGATGGAGCTCAGAGCATATCTACGGCATTGTGTTTATTTTAACAGTGTCAAACAATTAAAAAAAAATTCTTCACAGACAGTGTTGTTCTTTTATTTAGTAATTTATTCATCTGTCAAGTATGTACTATTTTAAGTCTCTTCTGTGTAAGCATGAGGAAGGCTATTACCCTCTCACTGTTTACAATTTTAGCAGCAAAGATAAGACTAGTCTAAAGACAGCTCTTTTGCAAAGCAGTAAGAGAGGAGAGCTGCCCAAGGAGCAAAAATGCAGGTGCTTTAAGAAATGAAAGGTGGAAGAATGATTTCTGGGTAATCCTGCAGCTGTTTCAATACTATAGCTGCTGGGGGAACTTCATATGCAAATTTCTAAGGTTGGAATCAAGAACTTGGAAGAAAGTCTCAGGAAAGAAATTGGAATGTCATAATAAGGAAATGAGTGCAAGCGAGACTTCCTTTAAACAACAGCTGTCAGATTCTCTCTGGTGAAGCAAAATACTGCCTGAGACAGATGGGGTGGCGACCATCATCTTATGTGTACTTAGATTTAAATAGGCAATCTGACCCTATCTAACTATGCAGGCTTCAGGAGTGTGTTGTCAGGTCAGGCACACGACATGCTACATACTGTACCTACAGGGATAAGGTGGCAAAGTTGTGCGTACTTGTGCTGTGTTTGTGTGGTAAGTAAAAGTATGGAAGTATGTACAAATATGGAATGGGAATGGGGATCCCTTCACAATAAGTAAATAAAACAGAAAGCAAGAGGTATTCAATACACTAAGCTAAAAAATATTCTACTGGTCTAGTCTCTTCCTTGGGGAGGTCAAGCATTACCCCAACTTTAAGAATCATGCTCAAGTAGGGGCACATGGGTGGCTGAGTCAACTGAGCGTCCAACTTCGGGTCCAGTCATGATCTTGCTGTTTGGGTTTGAGCCCTGTGATGGGCTCTGGGTTGACAGCTCAGAGCCTGGAGCCTGCTTCAGATTCCCTGTCTCCCTCTCTTTCTTTCTGCCCCTCCCCCACTTGTGCTCTCCCTCTCTCTAAAAAATAAATAAACATTTTTTTAAAGAATCATGACTAAGTAATTGATTCCTTTATGTAGGCATCAAATCCTAAACATTTGTCTGATCTTTAGACCTTCATTTCAAATTTCTTGCTGGACATCTGCACATGGTTTACCAATAAACATTTCACACTCGATATGTGCAAACCGATTCTTCATCTGGCCATCTATTTGGCTCCCGCTCATCTTTTTAAAATTAATGTTTATGTCACTTTCTCAATTCTTCATCCTTATAACCTACAAAGATATCTGCAGTAACTACTTTTCACTCACCACTTAGGGCCAATTGCTAAATTAAGTGGTTTGTCTCTACAAAATCTTCATTCATCTCATTCTTGGCATTTTCATTGACATTGCATGGATCTGTGTACTCATGATTTTTATCAATGGATGTAGAGTTTCCCATTTTTCTATTCCCTCTATTCTTCCCACCCAATCTCCTTTACAATACCTCACAATATTTTGTCTAAAAAGCAAACACAACTATATTTTACTCCTGCAGAAAATCCTACAATAACAGTTTTTTGTTCTCAAGGTAAAGACCCTATCCTTCCTCTTACACTCAAGGCCATCCAAATATGGCCCACTCTACATTTCCTTTGTCAGGTTTTCTTTTCTCTAGTCCAACTGGTCAATTTGGTAGTATGAAAAATAGTCAATATTTGCCTCCTCTGATTCTGTGCATGTTCCTTCTACATGGAATCCCCTCACTCCATATTTATCTATCAAAGTTCTATCAGGCCTCAAGTCTACCAGATAGAAAGGGCTTTTAGCTTGCTCAGCCATAACTTCTCTGTCTCTTAATATTTTTTGTATGTCTTGTTAGCCACTTAGTTATTCATGGTCTTCCAAATTATTTACTTATCTTCTTCTTGTGCTAAATTTTAAGCTACTTGTACTCAGAAACTTTGTCATTAATACCATAAAAATCATGACAGAACCTACATATATCAAGTAAAAACTGAAACACAGCAGCTGAAAAGACAAATAAGACAGTCCTACAGGCACGTGTGCCATCAGTATATGTATCATCTCAGCAGAAGGCAGAGTATAGGTATAGGTACACTATTTTGCTTACTTTAAGTTGATAGTATCAGTGAGGCCGTGAAGTTCTCTTTTAGAGTAGGATTAAATTTCTGTAAATATTTCTCCCCCAAAATTTGGATATTTCTTGATTATTTAAAATATTTCTCTGTCCCTCTGTCTCTCTCTTCCCTGACACATACTCGTGTATATCTCTATTGTTATTAGGTATAATGTCCAATATCACACATATAGCCTGATCCTGACAGAAAAGTGCATTAATAGCTCACCTATGTGCCTTAATTAAAGAAGTAAAATTATTATCTAACAACAGATATTGAATTTGAGGGACGGGACCCAGAAGAGGTTCCCAGTCAACAGCACTAAGTCATTTGACTTGCCTATTTCACTCCCAATGATGTCGCCTGTCCGGTCTACTGAGTTTCCTTTAATCTCTTGCAGAGAAGAAACTATTGTTTATTCTGTTTTTCCCTGTTATTCCTGAAATGAGCATACACATATGTTAAAAACATTTATGGACTGGGACACCTGGGTACCTAAGTCAGTTAAGGTGTCTAACTCTTGATTTTAGCTCAGGTAATGGTCCCAAGGTAGGGCAACTGCGCCTTGCATTGGGTTCCAGGCTAAGCGTGGAGCCTGCAAAAAAACAAAACAAAACAAAAACAAAACAAAACAAAAACAAACAAAGCAAAGCAAAACAAATTTATGGACTTTTAATGCTACTAATTATGAAAAACGAGAGACAACAGGTAACAAAAAAAAATCAAATATTGGTCTACATTGAAAGGCAAAAATAATTAGGAATCTCTTTCCCAGGGGCTTTTCAATTTTATTAGTCTACGGGCTTTTTCATATTGAAAAAATACAAAACTAAATGCTCTTTAATTCCAAGTGTTATTAAAATTTTATTATATTACTTAAATATATATAAATAAAACTTATTTTACTTATAGCTTGAAACATGATTAAACCACATTTTCAAATAAAATATTAAAACTTCCCACCAAACCAATAAAATTCAAATTAACAAAATTAATTTAATATGGAATATATTTTAAGATATTAAAAAACGTAATTACCAATGGATTTAAAAGTATAAAATGGCATGTTTTCACTTTTCGCATTTTTATGTTGAGCATACTGCAACATTATTTGAGTTAAAATTGTACCATTGCTGGGTTTTTTTGCCTTTAAAAAAAACTAATAATCTTAACTATCAGGGAATTATTCTGGAGATTCAGTTAATCCAATCATGCTCATAAAATACAATAAAAATAATTTGAAGTGTGAAGTCCTTTATTACATATTTAGTGTCATAATTACTTGTATAAAAATAAAATCTAACAACACATCTGCTCATGTAATGATTATGATATCAACTGCTACGGGTTCTGTTGAGTTCTGAAGAGTTTAAAGTCTGTGTGCCATTTGATGACTTAATTTCCCCACTACTCTTCCTTATGTAAGTGATTGTAAAATCTTTATTTATACAGCTTGCCATGAGGTAATTTGTCTTTTCCTTGGGGCCAATGAAAATGTAAACTCCAGAATTGCAATAAAGTAGCAGAACATGGTCATAAGTTGACCATACACACGGTCGGTGATATGCTTACATATATTTCAAGATTGCCAAAACAAGAGCAGAAAATTCACAAATATTCATAAATTGAGCAAGTAAATCTCTAGAAATAATAAGTGTAGTAATTCCTTCCTTCAGAACCACTCCTTGGCATTTCCTCATTCTCTTAGTCTTATTTGGGTAAATATATTTATACATTTAAATTTATATATGTGTGAAATGCTAAGCCATTTAAGATTTCTCCAGATTCAAATGTTATTTATAGCACAAGGTAGATCCAAATTAAAATGAGAACTTTTCTGTTTTACACAGGAAGTCACTACTTAGGTAATTTCCTAATAGTGACACAGTCCGAAGTGAGCTGAATATATCTTAAATATTTGAAGGAAATATTGATTTGGGGAAGAAAAATGAAACACGAGACTTGTGGAAGAGATGGATCCATCTGTCGGTTAATTGACAAATAATTAATTCAGCCAGTAAAGGATGATAGAATATCTATCATACAACAATTCTGAAGCAATTTTGTCACCATATAGCTTTATCTACTTTGATTTCAGTTCTCTGGAAATGTTACCACAAAAAGTAAGCAAGTAGGGCTCTACATTCTATAATTCTATTTGTTATATTTGCATTGTTTTCCTCTCTTTTCAATAAACTTCACAGTCTTTAAATATATGTGTATGCATACATGATCATGTATAAAATATATTTCATTTCTGTTCAAACTATATCATGATATATGAGCCTATGATTCTCCTATTGTTTGCAATGTATTGTTTGGTATTATAGTATATTTTACACATTTTCCAGACAAAAATAAAATGTAATGCATTAGTATATATAATGGAAATTCTCAGGTTCTGAGGTTACAAGAGGAAGAAGTGTCTGAAATAAGGCACAGAGAAACAATCCCAAAATTCATAGCCAAGTAAAAGAACAGAAATGTAATAAAGTTAAAGGGAAAGTAAACTCTTATTATTATTCTTATCAGGTAATTCCTGCAAGCAAAACATTTTTAAATTAGCAATGGAAAAGGATGGCCACAATTCAGATCATTCTCTCCAAAACATGTTTAATTCAGGCTCTTGGAGTTCCTTTGTTTCAAGAAAATGAGCTTCTGATTTAATAATTGGGGGAAAAAATGGTATTAACTATATTTTCAGTGTAGCTCCACACTCATAAAGCAAAAGACATTAAAAGTAGGACTTTAGTAGAATTAGTTAATATCTAATGAAAACATAAAAGCAACCCATTTATTCAGTTCTGAAATGTAATCAATTTTTAGATGATAAGAACAAATTTCATCTTGGAGACCCGACAATTTAGTGAAATACGTACCTACTTACTTGAGTTGTTTTGTTTTGTTTTGTTTTGTTTTGTTCCTGATAAAATAACATGAAAAAGAAAACACATCTTTGGTATAGTTAAAAAGAACACCACAGACTCAAAATGGCGCCACTTAGGTTAAGGTCCCAAGTCAGTAAACCAAGACTTAATACCTAAACTAACTGCAGTTTCAAACCCCTAGAAATGTAACCTTTAGTCAGCTCAACATGGGAATTTCCTTGTCAGCAGTAGGAAATTTACTGAGAAATCCCTTCTGCTCCCTTTAGGAAGGTGACCTGCCTAAAACAATGGATTATTTGCTGATGTATTTTTTTCTACTCCCTTTCTGCCTTTAAAAACCGTAGCCCTTTGGAGCTCCCCTCTACTTGTTAGATGGCATGCTGCCAGATTCATGAATCAATTAATAAAGTCAATTAGATCTTTTAAAATTTACTCAGTTGAATTTTTATTATTTAACAGTATTTACAAACTTTGTTACTAACACATGGCTGACCTTACAGTATAGATTAAGTTCTTTACCAAATGGCTTCTTAAAAGCAAGCTCTTTTGAGATTATGTTGCAAGTCTCTCATTGGGCAGTGGGGCCGAGAGAAAGGACCGTTCTGTATAATAGGAAATCAATCTGTTTTACTGAAGTTCCATTCTCCAGATGAGTTTGATTGTTGATGTTCTCTTTGTGACCACCATTTATACCTTGCTGCTCTTGATACAGCCTTTTAAGGTCTAGGCTATTACCTTAAAATCTGCCTGCCGTCCTTCCTCAGTTATCCATTTTTCTTGATTTTCTTTACTGAAAAAAATTTTTTTCAGTATTTATTGACTGAAAATATCTCTCAGAGTTAAATATGGCCTATAAGATTAATGGCATATGTGAATTCACAGGCATGTGGCATATATAATGTCAAATGTGAAAAACATTTTCACAGATTACATGAAACTTTAAGAAAAAAATAAGTGAGTATTCAATTCAATCCATTGTTATAAAAATGGGATTATTCTCTCCCCCTTGCTCCAAGGCAACATTACTTCAAGTACACAACTCGATTTCAAGACATTTGCCAACTTTGCAAACTGTGCAACAGTCAGTAGTATTTCCCTCCCCCAAACTGACTATGCGTAGGCCTCAAGGACATAATGTAGACAGTTAAATGTATTGTTATAAAAGAGGAGGATTTAGCAATTTCCCAATAAATGTAATCAGGTAGTGAAATCAAACTATATAACTCATACTAATATCTGCTTTATTTTATTTTTTAATTTTTTTTAATGTTTATTTATTTATTTAGAAAGACAAACATAGAGAACAGGACAGGGGCAGAGAGAGAAAGAGAGAGAGAGTCCCATTCAGACTCCATACCATCAGCACACAGCCTGATGGCAGGCTTGAACCCACGAACCATGAAATCATGACCTGGGCCGAAATCAAGAGTCGGCCGCTTAACTGACTGAGCCACCCAGGAGCCCCTCTGCTTTATTTTAGATTGAGTAAGTTATGTCGTTTGGCCATCTGCTTTGGTAAAATTAAACAGATAATAATAATCTCCTCTGTTTTTTTCAAACTGTGAAAACCATAGTCCAAATAAAATGAATCAACACACTGAACGTTAAAATAAGGTTTATGTCCTGTCGTCAGTCAGCAACTCAGGGCATCAATCGATTTTTGACAAACATATGTATTATAAGAATGTTTATTTTCCTACCTAGTTCAAGAGCAACAGGCTCTGTCCCCAGGAGTCCATTTTACTATTAATAATTAAACAGACTTACATAAGCTATTAAAACTACAAATAATTACAGTTGATTATGCCTTCTTTTACCCAAAAACAGGTTCAGTCACTGCAAGCCAAGATATTGAAATAAGCTAATTATCTTTTTTCTTTTCTTTCTTTTTTTTTTTTTTTTTTTGCAATGATGAATTTTGCATCTCTATGACCCAAATCACCTTACTGTACAGATCATTGTTGTTAACAGATCAAAGGATTTTTTTAAAGGTAATTTTAGCAATGCTTGCAGCACCTACTAAGTTTGGTAGTAACTAATCATATTCTAGTTTGAAAGATAAGCAATGCCACTTGTAGAGCTAAAAGAGACTATCTGCTAACCTCTGTAAGAAACATAACTGCCTCGTTTCATTTAGTCAACTCTTCAGCACTCTGCATCATCCTGCCCAAATATGAGGCCTGGAGCACTTTTTGAAAAAAAATATATAAACCCAACACAACATTTTAATGCTTACTGAACTCAGCCAGTCTAAGGACCTTTGTGAGTCCAAGAAGCTGGTGAGCTCCAGCTGCCGTTATTTCCAGCACCAGGTCCTGGGGCACTGGCATCCTCCAAGGGAACAGATGTCGAAAGGGGATGAGCAGTTGAAGAAACAAACCATTTTACTTCTCTGTTAAAAAAACAAACAAACAAACAAGCAAAAACTGAAGAGTTTCCATTTTAAATATTACCCCTGTCCTTTTGTATTTATTTTTAAAATTTATTTATTTATGTTTTGAGAGAGAGAGAGAGAGTGAGAAGTGAAGGGGCAGAGAGAGAGGGAGAGAGCCCTAAAGCAGGCTCTGCACTACCAGCATGGAGCCTGATGCAGGGCTGGAACCTTAAGGGCTGAACCTTAACATCACGACCTTGAGCTGAAAACAAGAGTCGGGTGGTTAACTAACTGAGCCACCCAGGCACCTGAATACTTCCCCTATATTTTTAGAATGATGAGTCTTTTTACTCCTATCATTGAATTAATTTCCAGAATGGAATTTCTTTGAGGAGCAGTCATTGTGAAAATCATTAGTAAAATAAATTTATATCATCAGAAGTTTAACAACTAAGGAAAATGAGGTACATGTCCCTTCTCAAACTTGAGTTCAAGATTGTTTGGTTGACTGGATAATTTGAGCTTTAAAATATCTGATACTTTGAAAAGTTAGATCAATATCCAAATTTGCTTTACATTTCTAATAACATATTGAATCAAATGTAGCTTTTGTTGGTTACCAGCTGAGTAACTATGGTTAAATTATGTGTCTTAAGTTTCAGTTTTACGATCTGTAAAATAGGGCTCAAAATACTCCTTACTTGAAAAAGGTGTTGTAAAGATGAAATACAACTACACGAGAAAATGTTATATAGAGTGGCTAGCATCTAGCCCATGCTAGGTAAACTGTAGGATATTACAAAACAATTTCTATTCAACCTACATTTTCAAAATCATAGCAGGAGCTATCATTAAGATAAGATTTGCTTTCTATTTAAAAACTTAAAAAAAATAAATGTCACCACTCAGCTGGGACAGCCAACCAAAGAGGAAGAGAGAGAGAGACAGAGACAAAACAAGTAAGTCAAACAGGTGTGACAAATCCTACCAATATACTTTGCTCCAGACTGGTGGCCACTTGGAAGTCTGAGTCCAACACTTTATTTCACAAAGAGTTTTTAAAATGTGCACGACCAATAGATTTTCCAACCACTTCAATTTGCACACAACCTATTTACAAAAGGCCGGAGAGAAAAGAGTTAGAAGTAGTCTTTTATTAAAGCTAAAAATAGCAACTAATAAAATATTAACCAGAACAAATCTGTACTAAATGCAAACAGTAATCTTTCAGTAACACAGGCAGCTTTCCATGAAAAGGGAAGTCAAGCAGAAAAGGAAAATTCATGAAAATCAACAATATGTACTCCCAAGATCCTCTATAACAACATATTATAAGTTGGCAGAAATTTTCCTTTTCCATATTGTAAATTCATTCTATCTTGAGTTCATGTATGCAGTTTAACAATAAGTTGAAAGCCAAATGTCTTATGAAGAAGTTATTTTCCTTCCTTTTTAAGACAAATATTGCATTATGAGAATTTTTAAGGTTTTTTTGTTGTTGTTGTTAAGATATATAACATATAAGATGATGTATGAAATTAAAGCTAGTCTCTCCTTTGTGCTTGTTACAAACTAGGCCTTTTATCTATATCATCTTTAATTCTCCTAACTCAATAAAACAGTTACTTTTTTAATCATTTATTTTAATACATCACAGCTGAGTAACCTAAGGCTCAGGAAAACCCTACCTCAAAACATGTTAAAAAATAAAATACACAGGATGAGGACATAATATTTATAACAATAAAATATACACCGATTTCAATATGCGTTCCTGTTTTCACTCAGGAAATGTAAGTTTTCTTGTTTGCTTTTGTCCATCATTGGTCAAAACAAAAACATTACAAGTCTTTATAAATCTGGGTAATGATAGAGTAACTTTTATAAATAATTTCAAAAAAAGAAAAAACCACACAAAACCCATGAAATTGGTCTTCTGATATTTTCTGAAGAATGTTAATTACTTCATAATAATTTCACTGTATCTTATTTATATAATAATATACTCTTTATGGATTACACAGTGCCCAAAAAGAAGAAAATCATAATGACTCCAAATTCAATAACCAGCCACATTATCAATTTTCTATATCAAAAATGTGTTTCATAATGTTTTGTAATCTGATCTTTAAAAATTAACAATGTGTCATGTACATTTTCTATGTCAGTATGTATTCTAAATGAATAGTTTTCACATTTTAGAGGTAAAATTCTTTCTTCAAAGAAATCTGAAGGAGAACTGTAATGGATATAACCAGGGAGGGGCGCCTGGGTGGCTCAGTGGGTTAAGCGTCCAACTTCGGCTCAGGTCATGATCTCACAGTTAGTGGGATCTAGCCCCACATCGGGGTCTGTGCTGACAGCTCAGAGCCTGAAGCCTGCTTCAGATTCTGTGTCTCCCTCTCTCTCTGCCCCTCCCCCACTCATGCTTTGTCTCTCTGTCTCTGTCTCTCTCAAAAACAAATAAACATTGAAAAAAACTTAAAAAAACAAAAAAAAGATGTCACCATGGATATACACCTGATCTCACTGAAAGGAAGAAGAGAAGCAATTTGCCTAACTTTGCTGCTACTCATTGGCACCTCCCTCCCCACCATGGCAACCTGAGGATCCTCAGTGGACTTGGGCTTCCATGGAGACTTCTTTGAAAACTCTCCTTCTGCATCATTTTGTTTAATGATAAATTACGATTCCATCCGATTGGATTTCCTTAAATAATGTTAACACACCAAAACCATTAGGGGGACTCAGGAAAATAAAAATGGTAATGAAAATCATTATTATAACAGAGAAAAATAACTCATGTTTATTCATGACTTAAATAATCAATTAATGACTAAAGCATTCCTATACAATAAGCATGAAGAGATTGCGGGGTAGAAGCATTGTAATTCCTGAGAGGAAGGAAAAAGCCTTACATGTTGCCTGGAGGAACTTTCTGGACCTTAAAACAGGAAGGGGAAAGTCAAGCAAAGCACAGTGTTTCACTGAGTTGAGAAGACAGTAACTGAAGTTTCAGAATGCTGTTATAGCTGGAATTTATGGACCAGAGTAGGAAACTAGACAGAGAAAAAGTTCTAGAAATCTGCAGGCAGATCTTTTGCTACAAACCTAACCTCCACATGCCCAGGCAGGCTACATCAGGCTGAACTAGAAACAACTATTAGAGGTCTGCAAGCTGAGCAGTTCCTAGAGACAATAGGTGGCTGAGAGATATTTGAGATTACCCGCCAAAGTGAAGATATCTTGTTGAACACCCAGCTTCCGGTAAAGGACCTACCAGAAAAAAACTTCACTTGTCTCATAATGGCTACTCTAGACTCACCAGCACAAAACTTAAAAACAAGGGTCAAAAGAACAAAGTTGATTCTTAATGTAACTTCTGCCTGCCTAAATAAACTTCAACACTCATTAAGTTAGAGAACAGAATCCAGATGCTAAACAATGTAAACATCAGTATTTTTTTTGTTGTTTAGAATCTAACCCCAAAATAACTAAACATGCAAAGAAGCAGGGAAATGTGACCAATAAATAGGAGATAATAAATCTCAGTAATGGAAGAGACAATGGGATTAGCATTCAAGGACTTTAAATTATACAATTTTGACTTCTTTTCATGTTTATTTATTTTGAGAAAGAGACAGAGCACAAGCGGGGATGGGCAGAGAGAGACACAGAATCCGAAGCAGGCTCCAGGCTCTGAGCTATCAGCACAGAGCAGGACGCGGACCCGAATCCACGAACTGTGAGATCATGACCTGAACTGAAGTCAGAGGCTTAACTGACTGAGCCATCTGGGAGCCCCAATACAATTTTGAAAAAAGATGCACAAAGTTCGATACAGTTTAATATATGATTTCTTTTTTTTTTAATTTTTTAAATGTTTTTATTTATTTTTGAGACAGAGAGAGACAGAGCATTAGCAGGGGAGGGGCAGAGAGATGGGGAGACACAGATCTGAAGCAGGCTTCAGGCTCTGAGCTGTCAGCACAGAGCCTGATGAGGGGCTCAAACTCACGGAGTGTGAGATCATGATCTGAGCGGAAGTCGGACGCTCAACCAACTGAGCCACCCAGGGGCCCCTATGATTTCAAGATTTACTATGGTGACGGTGTTAATCAATACATTATAATTGTCGTGAGGATAGATAAGTAGATTAATGCAACAGAGCAAAGGATTCAGAAATATGCTCCCATAGAATAGTCAGTTGATTTTTAAAGGCATGTGTTGAAATAAGTCATTAAAGAAAGGCTGGCCTTTCAACAAATGGTGATAGAAGAAATGGATTTCTTTTTGGTGAAAGAATGAAGTTTGACCCTTAAAGGATAACATACCCCAAATTAACTCAAAATATAGAAACTAAACTTATAGACAAAACAAAAGCAAATCTTGAGATATACCTCCTTGAGGTATCTTTTTTTTAAACAGGACACTGATAACATAAACAATAAAGAACAAACTGATAAATTGGATTTCACTAAAAGCAAACGCTTCTGTTCTTTGAAGGACGCAATTAATTAAATAAAACGGCAAGTCTGAGACGATGATTAAATATAAAAATATATATTTAACAAAAGTCTTATATTGAAATATATATGAAGAATATTTAGAATTTAATGGGAAGATAGCAAATAAACCAGTTATTTAAAAATATGCAAAATAGTGAAGAGACATCTTATGAAGTAAGATAAATGAACAGCCAACGTGCATATGTAATGGGACGTATAAAGTAAAAACTAAATGAGGTATAACACACACTTACTAAATTAAATAAAATTTAACAGATTCAGTAAATATGTGGAGCAACTCAAACTTCCGAAAGTTGCTGGCCAAAGGGTAAAAAGGTGTGACCCTTTGGAAAATGTTTTGGTATTTTCTTATAAAACTGAACACGCACATACTATACATTCAACAAATCTACCTGTAAGCACTTACCCAATAGGCTTTTTAAAGATAGGATTACAAAAACACTTGTATACCAATGGTCACAGTGACTTTATTCACAATAGCCCCAAACTAGAAACTACCCAAATATTCACCATTTATTTAATGAATGGGTCAAAATATGATATATCTAATAAAGGGAATATCCCTTAGCATTAAAAGGAAACACAGCATAGGCAAATGTCACAAACTATATGCTTAGTGAAAGATGTAAGACATAAAATGATACCTATGGTATAATTCTATCTACATGAAATGGATACAGAAGGAAACCAACCTCTAGTAACAGAAAGATTATTGGTCAATTTTTGAAGCAGATATGGAGTATAGGAATTAAGTGTAAATAGGTATGAGAGAATATTTTGGGTGCTGCAAATAGTATATAGGTTAATGGTAAAGATTACTTTGGTCTCAATTATTTGTCAGTATTTACTGAACTGGACACTAAAGATAAGTACGTTTTCTTGTAGGTAAATCAGACTTGAATAAGTTGTTAAAAATACAAAAATTCGGAGAATATTTTCTGTGCTATAAAAGATATATAATAAAGAAATTATTTCTTTCTTGAAAACCTGATAGAATCACAGGGAAAACATATGGACTTAGGGGACCCCGTGGAGGTGGTTGCTTTTTATAGCCTTTGATTTTTCTCTAATAGACATATTTTCCTCCTTTACAAATATTTTGTAAAGTTATATTTTCTAGGCAATCAGCTCTTCCTTTTTGAGTTTCTTGTTTATTTATAAGCTAACCAAAAAGGTGTCTTATTCTTTAAAAATTATTTTTGTCACCCATAAATATTTTCCTCTTCTCATTTCTAGCATTTCACAACCTGGTTTGTAAAGCTATTTTTTTATGAAATGGACTGCAGAGAATGAGTTCCTGAACTCATTCTCAATTCTCAATTAAGATCACACATTTTTGGGGCGCCATTTTTGGGGTGGTTCCGTCGGTTGAGTGTCCGACTTCAGCTCAGGTGATGATCTCATGGTCTGTGATTTGAGCCCCTCGTCGGGCTCTGTGCTGACACCTCGGAGCGTGGAGCCTGCTTTGGATTCTGTGTCGCCCTCTCTCTCTGACCCTCCCCCGTTCATGCTCTGTCTCTGTCTCAAAAATAAATAAACATTAAAAAAATTTTTTTAAAAGATTACACATTTTTGATTCAGAGGATCGAAGCTCAATGCCTGGGTTTCCTCACTTGCAAATAGTCCTCAACCTCATCACTGTTAGGTTTTACTAATAAATATGACTAACTAATTGGACATCTTTTTTCACCTGAGGGTGTGGAAGCAAATTCACACCATTCCCATAAACTACTTTTATGCTTCCTTAGTTTTTGTTTTTTCAGTATTCCAGACACATGGTAGATATTGATTACAGATCATTATTTCTATATTCTCGAATATCTTTTTTACTTTCCAATTGGTTTCTCTAAACCTATGAGACGAAAATCTCCCTAAAGCTTGTTTTTAATCATCACAACCCCATCAAAGGCTCTAATCCGTCCATGAGGACCCAAGAGGCCTACAATCTATACATGGCTATTTATATCTCCATATTACTAATTTTATTATATAATCAAAGAATCTCCATGAATAGACTAGCATATACTCCTCCTCAAATTGATTATGTGTTGACTACGATGCCAGGTATCACTGAAAAATTATTTTTTCTGTTATTTTTCTTTAAAGAAACAACTTTAATTTGTAATTCCCATGACATTTGATACTGATAGTCTCCATAACAAAGTGCAAGCTAAAATTTTTTATCTCTTTTTTTAGTTCACAATACCTCTCTCTGATTCTATCTCAATATAATAAAGCTTCACTCTTCTTTGTTAAAGAAAATTACTCATTTTAGATTACAAAAATAGAGCTTTAGAAAGGAGGTGTGTATATCCATAATCTCTGGTTTCAGTGTGATAAGAGCTTGATTTTTTTTAATGAATAAATAATGCAGTTAAAGACAGTTACAATGGGGTAGCCATCTCTGTCCTGTGAAAAGACCTCTTTCAAGGGCCAGCAGCAAACAGGTAGTATCCCATTATAAAGATTTTATAAACAAAAACTGGCAGAAAGAAGGCAGTTGGATTGCATGTCAAATATATATACATATATGTGTGTGTGTATGTATATATATATATATATATATATATATATATCACACTCCCTTTATGGAGTTTAATCAGCTAAGCTTTAGGAAAAGAAGGCAGGTGATAGAAAGATGTATCAAAGGAAAAACAGGAAAAAGCAGGTTGAAGGGAACACAGAGAGAAGAGATCTAAACTATTTCTCCTTTAGGAATGACCTCATATTAATTCTCTCTTGTGATCCAGGGCTCTGCATACCCTCATGAGTCACATCTCTTAAGGACAGCTTTTAGATGAAGGCAGAAGAAAGTCAAGAACAATGAAACTTCCTTGAATCAGAGCTAAATATCGGCATTTCACTCTCAGGTTGGTGAAGGACATTCTCCCTATGAAAATCTTAGTATGCATGACTTTTAACTCAATCATGGTTATACTACATCTTCTGCTTTATTTATTGCTTTTGAAATGTGGAAGTGAGATATTTTCCTCCTCATCAAAAATATACCTACACCAAACACCTACAAAATCTGTAAGGTACTCCATATTTGAGATATAGTTCAACTTCTAATTACAACTCTGTTGACTCAGGAAGACCCACTGAATGATAACTAGTCTTTCTCAAGATTCTGTTCTACCTTCTATTTCCTTTCCTGTTTTGGAAAAGAAAGAGTAGCAGGCTACAAAGATATTTCAGTAGTTATAACATCACCAAATAAAATCAAGACCTTGAGATTCTGACCTTTCATTCTTTAATATTTTAAAAGACTTTTCTTGGGGAAATTACTTTGAAAAGTAATGAATAGATACATTGCAATATCAAGAAATCTTTTCTACATGAACTAAAAATATATCAATGATAGACTTATTTAGGTCATATTAAACTTAATTCTAATGTGAATAATGGTTACATATTTGGAAGTGTTTCCCAGGAACTCTAGTTACCTGGTTGTGGTTTAAAATATTACACATTTCCATATTTGTGAGATGGTTTAATAATTCCATTTGGGAGCTGAACAATGAGATAGATGACTCCCTGATAATACCCAAACTTTCTCACTCTTGGCTCAATTATAATGTCAATTCTGCATTTGTGAAAGAGGATTTCTTGCCATTATTCATTTAATGTTAGGATCAATAAGTACTGATTATGGCATATATCTGAGAGGTATTACTTGCCTTCAAACCAGAGTTAAACTGCTAAAATCCACAGGGTGTGGACAGGTAAACTAATTACACACTGCTCTTAATTTATATGTTATATACTTTGCTAGTCAACATCATTGTTGGAAGGGCTCGTTGCAGTTTGTGGACCTTCACAAATGCAATGTGAAGATTTTTTTTAATGTAGTGAATATTCTCATGTATCAGTAGAAATCCGTTTAGTCAACGCATAAAATAGCATTTTTAACGAATTGTTTGATATTTAAGAAAATAAATAATGTTTTTAAGTTTTATTAATTTGGGTGAATGTAACCCACATTGTCACCAAAGCAATATTATGCTGCAAATGAAACCAAGAAGTAAGCAGTTTTATTACACATTCAGTGATTATGTATAATCAGCAAAAAGTTTCAGGGAAGAATAGCTTGTTCTTTTTTTATACACAGCTTTTGTTAGAGTAACCATCTTATTTATCATTTCTGTTTCTCTTCATTTGCTCTGTGGATTCAAGCTGCTATCTGGAATCATTTCCTTAGCTCAGTACTTACCTGCAAACAGCATCTTTGTGCTGTTATTGGCAAATATATTATATTTCTTCATGAAACACACTCAACAAAACATTATATACATATTGTCCTATTCAATAGTTTTCAAAATCAATTAAGAGAATAAAGGTGAAAAATATGCATTTATACTGTATTTTATAATTACATAATTAACTTTTCCGGTGCTATTTGTTTTCCTATGTGGATTCAAAATACTATCTGGGGGTCACTGGCTTTCAGCCTGAAGAATTTCCTTTCGTATTTCTTTTAAGGTGGTTCATCCAGTAACAAATCTTGGGGTTTTTGTTGTTATTTGAGCACTTTAAATATGTTAACCTACTGCTTTCTAGTCCTCATTTTTTTCTGATGAGGAATCTGTTAATTTTATTGGGGTTCCCTTGTAAGGGAGGAGTATTTTTCTCTTACTGTCTTTCAGGTTTTCTTATCTTTGGCCTTTAGTATATTTAGAATTTTTTTTAACATTTATTCATTTTTGAGAGACAGAGTGTGAGCAGGGGAGGGACAGAGAGAGAGGGAAACACAAAATCTGAAGCAGGCTCCAGGCTCCGAGCTGTCAGCACAGAGCCGGACATGGGGCTCGAACTCACAGACCGCGAGATCATGACCTGGGCTGAAGTTGGATGCCTAACCGACTGAGCCACCCAGGCGCCCCCTTTTAGTATTTTTATTATCATGTGTCTGTGGGTCCCTTTGAATTTATCTTGACTGGAGGTCATCAAGCTTCCTGGATGTTTAGATTATCGTTTAACAATAATTTTGAATGTTTTCAGTCATCATTTCTTTGACAATTTTTTTCTTTCTTTCTCCTATACTTTGGGGGTTCTCATTATGCATATGTTGGTGTGTTCAGTGATGTACACCTTTCTCTGAAGTTTTCTTTTTCTTTTTTTTTTTTTGTCTCTTTTTCAGCTTGCATGACCCCTATTGAACCATTTTCAAGTTCCTGAATTCTTTCTTCTGCCAGTTCAAATCTACTGTTGAGCCCTTCTTATGAAGTTTTCATTATAGTCTTTGTACTTTCAATTGCAGAATTTCCATTTGATGCTCTGTCTTTATTATCATCATTTTTCCCTTTAATAATACTTTCTCTTATTTCCGTGAAAATTTTATAGTGTGCTTATAATGTCTACTTCAAGGTCTCGTTGTTGTTGTTGTTGTTGTTGTTGTTGTTGTTAAATGCTGCATCAGATCACACTCACAGTTTCTGTTGCATTTTTTTTCTGGTGTATGAGTCGCTTTCTTATATCTTTGTATTTCAGAAATTTGTTAGAAATTGGATATTTTAGATAATAGATTGTAACAACTCTTGAGTCCAGGCTTATTATTTTTGCTTGGTTATTGGTTTAGGTACTGGCTATACTATTTTAGTAAAGTCTATTTCGCTCCCTTAGTATTAAGCCTTCGATGTTGTACTTAAAGAATACCCCAAGTCATGGTGGTAATAACTATAGTTTTTGCAGGGCTTCCTTTGACTATCTCTTTCTTTGGACAATGTTGAGATCCATTAATTGCCGTTGAGAACCCCTAACTGATGTCCCCCTGATTGAAATCCATTACTTGCTGGCTAACTGCTTTATCATTTTCAATAACGATCTGAGACATAGATTGCTTTACAGACAAATCCCATCAAATTCAAGTTTCTTTGAAGGAATGGTTACAGTTGTCACTTTCTGAGATTTGTTCTGACCCCAGGAAGGCTCCTTCTAGCTGTTTCTTTCCCAGCTCTCTTTGGCAAATGAGCCAGCCAAGTTTAGCTTAAATCTTTAATGAATTTATGAATCTCCTCCCAATTTCCTTTCACTATGTCCTTTCCTGGTTTTGACAGCATACTTAGCTTCAATTTCTCCATACCCTACTGAATGTGTAGTTTGTTATTTTTGGAAGAGACAGAGCTGTTTTATGATTTTCTCTCTCTTCACCTTCACAAAAGTTCTTTAAGCCACATCTCTGGAACTTGGAGTAGAAAAAAAAAAAACCACTGCATTTCTGTCTTAATGACACCCCTGCTCCAGGAACTGAGTGCTCAGTGGGAGAGAGACAGTAAGTAGCATGGAGTCTTATCAGCTTGCCTTTACAGCTATGGAACCATTACTTTATGGACCTACAAAAGAGTGACTGGGGCCCCAAACTGAAGATAGAAATTCCTCCCACCAGTGGGGAGTAGGCCAAAATAAAAGAAAGCCCCCACCTTTGCCTAGAACTTTGACTTAGTTATTTGTAAGGCAGGATGAAAAATGTTGACATTCGGACCCTCCAGGGAAGGTAGACCCCCAACTAGAAGATGGGAGTAGAGGGATTCCTAAGTTCTTGGCTGTACTGATGTCCAGAGAAGTTTCCCTTTGGCTAAATTACTGAATTACTGAATGTTAATTGGTTTTCTTGAAAACACAGCTCTTTATTGCTGTAAGAGTTTAACACCATTTCCACGTACTTCAATATTTGTGGTCTTATGTATTTGTTTTGGTTTGGTGTGTGTGTGTGTGTGTGTGTGTGTGTGTGTAATTTTTTCACTTATTCCACTGAGAAGTGGCTCCACAGACCTCATCACGCTATTATGCCAGTGACAGTTCTTGACTTTTCCTTATTTTACTTGTTTTGAATAGCTTTATTTTGGGGGATAATTGCTTCAAATGTCTCTTCAACTTAGACTTTTTAGAAAATAGATCCTGAGACTGTTTTGTCATCATTCATACAGACTACATCATTAATTCCATCTTCTTTGTTTGTAATAACACAATAAATTATTAATCAAGAAAATTAAATAGTTTTATAAGCATCAACAATTAATGTTAACACCAGCACTAAGAAATAAATGGTTAAACTGCAGTAATGTTCTTGTTTTAGAGGTTCATAGAGGCAAATATGTTTCTAATAAATGTTTAATGGTCTTCATTAAGCTCTCTTAGAACATTAAAATCATCTAAAATTGCTACAATAATTAGTCTTCTAAACACCAGAGTGAGCACAAGTAGGATTGATCACTTGCCCAGATTAAACAATGCAGCCTCCAACATTTTGATGACTCTCACTAAAAACAGAAGCCATCATCATATACCCTTTTATATAGAAAACAATAATGTCAAGAGAATATCAATTCTTGGACACTCATTCTTTCAGACAATATCATATCAAGCAATAGATGAAATATTTCAGCAAAGTACACATAGAGGATCAACACACTACTAGAAAAAAGTATTTTTCTGGAGCTAACATAGCATGAAAAGCACAGAAATAAAATAACAATCTGAGCTGCCATTGTTAGTGTTGCAGCCACTTGGATGATTATGGGCTTTTGAAAGATGGACATATTTTGACTATTTCAATCATAGAAGATACGGTCAATTGACTTGTAGAAGGGCTAGAAATGGAGTTTCAGATTCCTCTGTTCTATTTTTATCAAACTATAGGAGGACAAAACCATTTATGACTTATCTTCAGTGTTTTGAGGTTATTTTATGGGCATTTGAGTTGCAAATTGTCTATTATCATGGAACTTAACTGAGGCTATGATTGCAAAAAAGGTTTTGAATTTCATGTAGAAAAAGAGATAAAGTTGCAATCAAAACAACTTCTCCTGATATTGGCTATCTATTTCCTGAAGCAAAATGAATTTAAAAATCTCTTTGCTTAAACTGAACCAATGCCAATTAGTCCCAGCAGTAATAATGTAAGTTTATATGAATTTTGAGACTGAGGTAATTTAAAAGAAAATATCAAAAGTCCAATGGATGCTGATAATATTCCTTCACTAATGACTTAGATGTGCACCGATGACTCTCAGGGAAATGATGCAGAGCAGTTTTCTGAACCTACAATATATCATACAGAATGCTCTTCAATATATCACCCAACCTTATTTTCTATTGGGGTGTTTTTTAGTCTTTGCACATTTTTGTATGTTAAAATTTTATTCATCTAAAAAACTCAGCCTCCTTTCTAAGAGATATTTGAATTTCCTTTGAAACAGTTTGTTATTTATACTATCTTATGGCTTTTAAACATTGGAATAATTGTCCTGAGAAATTCTTTCCAGTGGCTAAGAGGACTAGATTTTTACCCCCTATCATGCACAAATTAACCATCTCTTTGAAAACCAGGTAATGATTTTTTAAATGTGCAATTTAAAATTTCAAACCATATTACCATTTTCCTCCCAGAAGCTTCACTGTCAGTGACTTAGTAAAACCATCATTAATCACAAGATAAGCTACAGTCATGTGGTGATTGTAATTTGGTCCCACGGAACCAAAGACAAATGATATGGAATACTATTAGCAATGATAGCTTTAATGTAGACATTCATCATGGACTCAGGTTCACTTGATGTGACTTTAGGATAAAAACAGGGGGAAATTGCCTAGCTGTTCAAAATTCTATTGCTATTAAATCATAATTTTGACAAAATTGTACAAAATAAGTGTAGTAAATTTTGTGTTTCCCATTTTTCACTCTAAAAAGAAAAAATTGCAGGGGCTTTGAAGAACCCAGATGCTGTGCAATTAGAATAGTGAATCCTGATTAGTTCTTATCTATCTAATTGCTAATAATAGAATCTGAGGTTTTGGCAAGCTATTTATAGGAATCACAAGGCTCTTCCAACCCTTCAGAACAAGTAGGTTGCTAATAGAATCTAAGAAGACACACACATACATACACACATATGCACATGTACCATGCATACACCCCCCCCCCACACACACACACATGCACACACAGATTCTTTCATCATTGAATTATTTTACTGGTCATAAACTTCTTAAATATACTGCATGGTAAGTTCTTAAAGTAACAGAACCCAATTTTTAGGAAGAGACCCTTGTTTTCTACTTCAGCTTAAGTACTATTCAGTGGTCACCTTTAAGAAGATACTTACATTTTAAAGGCCCTGCACATCATTATTAAATACTTCCCCTTGTAATAAAGCCCTGATGGGTAGTGAGTGAATGCAGTTATCAAAACTAAGACTGCAGTCTACAACTGGGAATAAATATTGACTATGGCCTGCAGCCTTCTCCTAAAGAATAGATGAGTTGAACTTTAATTCTTCATGTGGAAAAAAATACCAAGTCTGCTACTTTAGGAATAAATTCAGGCAATGTCACTGTGTACTGTATTTCAGCATTTTATTTCATTTTTGTTTCTGCCACCCAGCCTACCTGTGTGTAGCTTGTTCAACTATGCCGGTCTCTACCCTTACAAATTTAGTTGCTTTATTCCCTGCATTCTTTAGTTGAGTTATCCAGTCGCATACCGTGTTCCCAGGGAATCAAGGTGATTTTGTGGCCCAGATAGAGGAGATCTGCTGTTAAACCATAAGATCTCTGCAGAGTCAAATTTGAGATCTGGCTCACCACATCTTCTGGTCTTTCAGAGTTACATTCAGTGAAGGAAGTGAGAAGGATTCTAACACTTTCTTTCCTTGATTATTTTATTTTTTTTTAATTTTTTTTAACGTTTTATTTATTTTTGAGACAGAGAGAGACAGAGCATGAATGGGGGAGGGGCAGAGAGAGAGGGAGACACAGAATTGGAAGCAGGCTCCAGGCTCTGAGCCATCAGCCCAGAGCCTGACGCGGGGCTCGAACTCACGGACCGCGAGATCGTGACCTGAGCTGAAGTCGGCCGCTTAACCGACTGAGCCACCCAGGCGCCCCTTTCCTTGAATATTTTAAAACATCTATATTTGTATGATTGAGAAAGTGTCTCAACACTTCAGTGTGATGGGATGCCCAGGTGGCTCTGTCAATTAAGTGTCTGACTGGCTCAGGGCATGATCTCACAGTTCATGAGTTTGAGCTCAGCATCAGGATCTGAGCCTGGAGCTGACTTCAGATTCTGTGTCTTCCTCTCTCTCTCTCTCTCTCTCTGCCCCTTCCCCTCTCATGCTCTGTCTCTCTCTCTTGAAAATAAATAAATACTAATTTTTTTTAATTGCAGTGTGTTGATACCATAAAGAAATTTATCTTTTATTTTCTATGGATCTATCTCTATAGCATTTAGTTTAATTTTATCTATACTTTGCCTGCTGATTTCTTAGGTTGGAGGGGATGCTCCTTAGTTTTGGGGACCTTGAAGAATAAATTGTATATTTGTTTGGATACATGTCCTGCAATCGGCCCTATGATCAAGTTCTTAGCATTATGAAATGGTGATTTCAAAAAATATGAGCCTTTTATAAATTGTTGAAAAATCCCTATGGCAAAAGAAATTTGAAAGGGAAGGGGTCTAATTTTGAATTCCCTTAAAGAATCTGGCTGCTGCAGTAACATACAAGGCACAAGGTTCTAGTGGTAAGTACAACAATTTGGAGTCTCACTGCAGACAGATTACAGACATACTAGATTTTGTGAAATTGGACAAAATATTTAAGTTATACAGCAGATATTTGTGAGTACTGTATTATTTTGTTAGGACTGCCATAACAAAATGGCACACACTGGAGGGTATAAATGACAGAACGTCATTTCTCACGGTTCTGGAAAGTAGAAGCCCAAGATCAAAGTGTTAGCAGGATCTGTTTCTTCTGAGGCCTCTTTGGCTTGCAGATAAGCCCTGCTGTAGTCCCTACATGTGTTTCCTCTGGGTCTCTGGGTGTGTGCACTTTGGGGTCTTCCTCGGTGCAAGAACACCACTGATACCCTCTGTATGTCCAAATTTTCTCTTCTGGAAGAACACCAGTCAGACTGGACTAAGGCCCACCCTAATGACCTTGGTTTTTTTTGTTTGTTTTTTTTTGTTTTTACTATTTTTATTTATTTTCTAATTTTGAGAGAGAGAGAGAGAGAGAGAGAAAGAGAAAGGATGAGCAGGGGAGGAGCACAGAGAAAGGGAGATGCAGAATCCAAAGCAGTCTCTGGGCTCTGAGCTGTCAGCACAGAGTCTATCACAGGGCTCAAACCCACGAACCATGCGATCATGACCTGAGCCAAAGTCAGCTGCTCAACCAACTGAGCTACCCAGGCGCCCCACTAATGACCTCATTTTTAATGTATCACCTGTTTAAAGGCCTTATCTCCAAATATAGTCACATTCTGAGTTACTCGGGGTTCCAGCTTCAACATACCAGTTTGTGGAGGCCATAATTCAGCCGATGGCATTCACTTTAATGTAGCACTGAGAATATAGCACTGAATGAAATAGAGAAAATCTCTGCCATCCTGGGGCTTATATCATTCTACTCAATATCTCTAAATCCTCGATTTCCTCATCTGTACAAAAACCTTACAGATTGTTGCCGGCATTATGTTACAGAATGGTGGACAGCAATTAAGATAGATCCTAGCCCATAGCAAGCCTCAACAAATCATCACGAGAACTGTGATCATAAAAGTGTTGATAAGCGTAGAAAGGTTAGATTTTAAAAACCTTCACACACCTTCTCCTGAAATTTCGAATGAGTTGGTTGCCTTCAGGCGATGACAAGGTTGCCACCCAAGTGCTTTATCCCTGAGGCCCAATGCATTATTTCACAAAGTCTCACTAAATTATTGGCCTTCGCTACTACTCCAATTATAGGAGTCACTCAGTTTCTGTAAATGATATGAGGAAATCCCACTGAATTAGATACTTAAATTCCTCTTTGTTTCTTGAAGGGAGTATAAATTGCTGTGTGTTTAGGTCTAGTTTATTATGCTCGGGTCCAAGGTAGAATGGTACTGACCCCTTCTGGTTAACTCGGTTACAAATTCCTGGGAAATGTATTTTCAATTTGCGGTATCTCAGTTCACACAATTCCTTCAACTTTGGTATCTTTGGTTACAGAAATCCTTCTTAAGAAGTTTTCCCCTTACTCTTTGTGTATATCCACTTACTCAGCAAGAATAGAATTTATGCCTACCATCTACAGGCAATGTTCTCAGTGTCGCTGGCACAGAAGTAAATAAAATAGACAAAAATTTAAACTTCATGTTGCTTATGTTTACGTGTTGATTGGTAGAATCTGTTCAAGAAGATGCAATGTCTATACACACTGCTCCACTTATAAGCAGTATCCACCATCATGGTAATTTAGAAGAAGGTACTGTAGTTTCAACTGCATAGTTGAATATAAGTATAAACACCATATTTATACTTGCTGTATAAGCTCCCATCCTTAAATTGTCATCTGAAAATAAGCACAATTGCAAATATAGTTTTGGCCAGAATCGTTTTGCGTTAGAGGCTTGAACACGATAGGATTCCTTAAATGTACTCTCAGGAAGTTATCAAGTTACTTTATGGTAAATCTTAGCAAGTTTATCGTTTCCATACCTCTTATTTCTTACTTCTGTTTAGGGCCATCCCTGCCATACACTTGGTTCAGTCAGTTATCATTTCTTGCATGCATTATTGCAAGTTTTCAGTCTTGATCTGTTATGGTAGGTTCGACACACTAGAGAAAAGATTTCTGTTTCAAAATCGTCAACTGACTTTCACTTCTCACTGGCCTCACATCATACTATGGTTTGTAACAGGATAAAAAACAGGAACTTTCAGTTCCTCAGATGTGATATTCTGCAATCCTAATACTACCTTTATTTCTCAAACAGAAAATCGCACCGGAATCCATTGGTGGATTTTTTTTTCTTTTCTATTTTTGGTGGTAGCGGGGAGTGTTTTGTGGCTTGCTGTCTCTCTCACTACACTCACTGAGCTGGCAGCTAATATGGGTGGTGATCATGTTTTACTCATCTCTGTATGCTCAGTTACTTGCATAGTTCCTTCTTCCTCCCCCTTGTTTTATTTAAATTCTTCTGAGTCATAATTGCCTATCTATAATTCATTCTTTTCAAATGTACAATTCAAAGATTTTTTTTTCCATAAATGCATTAAGTTAATGATTGTGAAACCACCACAAAAAAGCCATTTTAGGACATTTTGTCACCCCAAAATGAACATGTATTGTTCATGTACAGGTACTATTTATCCTTCTTCCTCCCTCCCTTTTCTCTGGGTGACCACTAATCTACCTGCTGTCTTTGTAACTTCATCTTTTCTATATATTTTGTGTAAATTTAAAAATAAAATATGTGGCCCCTTGTATCTGCATTCTGTCATTGAACATGTTTGTTTTCTTTCACTAAAATGATTTTGAGTTTCATTCATAGCATAGCATATAACCCTAGTTTGCCCCCTTCTTTTCTGAATGGTATTTTATTATATTTGGATTATTATCATATATATGTATAATAGAATACATATAGAGTATACAAAAATATGTAGAAAGAATCATATGAAATCACTTCCGTCAGTATCTGCTTAGTCAAGTATGTCTTAATATCCCCTTTATTTATGAAGGATAGTTTTATAAGATAGAGAATTCTTGGTTGACAGTCTTTTCCTGTCAAAACTTGAATACATATTCCTATTCCATCTGGCCTCCATGGCTCCAGATGGGTCAGCTGCTGATCTTATAGACAATCTACATGATAAGCAATTTTTTGTCTTTACGTCTTCAAGCTTTTCTCTTCATCTTTGAGGAGTTTCATGAGTTTGACTATGAAGGGTCTAGGTGGGGATCTCGTTGAGATTATTCTACGTGGAGTTTGTTGAGCTTCTCATAAGTTTAGCTTAAATATTTCTTAAAAGTTTTTTTTTAATTTTTTTTTTTTGAGAGAGAGAGAGGGAGGTGGGGGCAGAGAGAGAGAGGGAGACACAGAATCCAAAGCAGGCTCCAGGCTCCAAGCTGTCAGCACAGAGCCCAACGCCAGGCTTGAACTCACAAGCCATGAGCTCATGACTTGAGCTGAAGTCAGACACTTAACCGGCTAAGCCACCCACGTGCCCCAGCTTAAATATTGCCTATTAACTCTGGAAATATTTCATTCATTATTTTTTGAAATATCGTTTTCTGTTGATTTACTACTATGCTTTTCTGGTTCTTCCTTTACTCATATGTGCATGTTGGATATTGTTCCTCTCATCTATAAAACTCTATTCATTTATCTTAATCTTTATTCTTTTTATTCCTCACCTTGGATTATCTCCCTCAATCTATGTTCACGTTCATTAGTTATGTTTTCCTTCCAGCTCAAATAGTTGTTTGTCCCTCTAGTAAATTTTTCATCTCAGTTATGGTACTATTCAGCTTCACAATCTCTATTTTATACTTATCATTATTACAATGAAATAATTTTTCCCATCCTAATAATAATTATTATATTGTTGCTACTATTATTATTTCTATCTTTTCATGAGGTTCTCTATTTGGTGAGACATAGTTTTCATACTTTCCTTTAGTTTTGTGCACATAGTTTCATTTCACTGAGCATTTTGAGAACAGTAAGACACAGCTATATGTTGTCTATATGAAATCCACTTTAAATATAAAGGTACAGATTGGTTAAAACTAAAGAGAAACATAAAAATAGCACCAATCGAAAGAAAGCTGGAGAAACCATATTAATTTTATAGAAAGCAGTCTTAAGAACAAGGAAAAATCTCATGGATAAACGGGAGCTACATAATAATAAAGAAATCTATTCCTCAAGAAATCTTAACAATCCTTAATGTCTACGCATCTAACAGTAAAACATTAATATCCACAAAGCAGTAATTGACAGAACTGAATGGAGAAGTAAACTAATCTGCTATAATAATTGGAAATTTCAGCACCTCTCTGTCAGTAATTGATAGGTCAAGCAGTCAGGAAATCAATAAAGATATAGAAGAACTAAACTGCATAAATCAATCTACTTTATCCAATTGACATTTATGTTGTACTCTATCCAGTAACAAAAGAATACACATTTTTCCCAAGGTCACTTGGAACATTCGTCAATGCAAACCACATTTTGGTCCATAAAACCCACCTTACCAAATTTAAAAAATTGAAATCCTACAAAGTATATTCTCAGAGCATACTGGAATTAAGGTAGAGATTAATAGCATAAAGATAGCTGGAATAGTCTTAAAAAATGGAATATATATATATATATATATATATATATATATATGGCACATGGACCAACAATAAATCTCAAGAGAAATTCTTAAAAATGTTTGGATTTAAATTTTAAAAAATCACATATATCAAAAAGTGTGGGATGCAGCAAAAGCAATGCTTAGAGGGAAATGGATAGCATTAAGTGCATATATTAGAAGGAAAGATCTAAAATCAATTCTAAACTTCCACCTTAAAAATGTACAGAAAGAAATGCATATTAACCCTACAACAAGCAGAAAAAAGGGAAAAATAAAAATTAGAGCTGAAATCAACAAATTGGAAGCAAGAAAACAATAAAGAATATCATCAAACTAAAAGCTGGTTATTTTAAAAAATCAATAAAATTGGAAAACATCTCAACAGGTTAAGCAAGCAAGAAAGAGAAGTCACAAAACACAAATATTAGAAATGAAAGAGGAGTCATCCTGACTAATCTCATATTTGTGAAACTTATTCCATGATTTATTACATGACCAATGAGATTTATGCCAAGCACTCAAGCCTGACTCAACATTTAAAAAATCAATAAATCTATATGCTAAAAGAGAAATATCATATGATTGTTTTAAATCACCCACAAAAAGCATTTGATAAAATCCAACATCCATTAAGATAAAATTTCTCAGCTACCTAGCAATAGAATGGAACTTCCCTGACTTAATAATGAACATCTACAAAAAAACTAAAGCTGATATCATACTTCATGGTGAGAGACTAGACATTTTTCCTCCTGAGATTAGGAACAAGGCAAGGATGTCCTCTGTCACCATTCCAATTCAACATTACACCAGAAATCTAGATAGTATAAAAAGAAAATCAAAATGTACATGAATTGCAAAGAAAAAAATAAAACTGTCTTTGTACACAGATGACATGATTGGCTATGTAGACAACACCAGAGAATCTACATAAAACCTCCAAGAATTGATAAATAAGTATTACAAGTTTTCAGGATATAAGATCAACACAAATATTAAAAGGTCAAGAGTTTACTATATACCAGTAAAAAAAAAAAAACTACTGGAATTTTTAAATTAAAAAGTATCATTTCTAATAACATCACCCAGATGAAATATTTCACTATAAATTTAGCAAAATATCAACCAGGGTCTATGTGCATCAAACTAAAAAAATAGATAAAGTAAATCAAAGATCTAAAGAGAGGATGGGAAAGTCTGTGTTCATACTCAATGATGTTAAGATGACAGTTTTTCTCAACTTGGTATATAAATTCAACACAATACTTATTAAAATGTCAGCAAGCTACTTTGATAATATTGACAAATTTATTCGAAAAGCTATACAGAAATGCAAAGGATTTCACATAGCCAACACAATCCCGAGAAGAACAAAGTTGGAGGACTCACAGTGCCTATTATTAGATTTACCCTAAAGTTATGGCAATCAAGTCAGCATCATGTTGATAAAAGGACAGATACATAGATCAATGGAATGGAATAGAGAGCCCAGAAATAGACCCACAAAAATATAATTAACTGATTTGTGATGAAAGCATAAAAGCAATTCAAGGGAGAAAGGAAAGTCTTTTCACCAAATGATGGTAGAACAGATTGTATGTCCACATGCAAAAATATGAACTTAGGCCTATAACTTCCCATATTATACAAATATCATTGTCAAAATGGGTTATAGAACTAAATGAAAAAGGAAAATATAAAAGTTATAGAAGAAGAAAAATAGGAAAAAAATGTGATTTGGTTTGGTAATGAGTTTTTAGACACAATACTGATATCAGGATCCATGAAAAAAATAGGTTCTATTTTATTAAAATAAAAAACACACTCTTAAGAGAATGAAGGAAAAAAAGCTCTGACCAGGAAAAATATTTACACAATCCATCCCTAAAGAAGATACAAATCAATCATAACTGAACAAGAAGAAAATGAAACACTTGTGTTGGTTTCTTGTTTGTATTGTAACAAATTACCAGAATTTTCATGGAGAACACACATTTATTGTCTTAAGTTCTGCAAATCAGAAGTCCAAAAATAATTGACAGGTATGCACTCCTCGGGAGGATCCATGGGAGAATCCTCCCCTGCCTTGTCTACCTTATCAACCTTCTAAGGCTGATCCTGGTACCAAGTCACTTTGGTCTTTGCTTCCATCATCACAACCCTGACTCTGATGCTCCTGCTTCCCTTTCCCTTTTTAAGGTCCCCTAGAATTACAATGAGCCTTCCAGATAATCCAGGTTAACCTTTCCATTTCAAGATCCTTTCCTTAATCACATGTATAACGTCTTTTTTTTTTTTTTAATTTTCTCCCACTGAATGCAATATAGTGTCAAGGATTTGGGTGTCAACATATTTAAGGGTGATGGAGATTCTTTTCTGTGTGTCACAAAATCCAGCTAGAAAAGGGCAAACGATCTGAATAGACACCTTACTGAAGAAAAGATACACATATAGCATATAAACATAGAAGATACTCAACCTTATTAGTATTAAAGAACTGCAAATAAAAGCAACAATAAGATACTACTACACACCTGTTAGAATGGCTGAAATTCCAAAAAAAAACAAAAAAAACAAAAAAAAAAACAAAAACTGAGAGTACCAACTGCTGGTGAGGATGTGTAGCAACAGGAACTCTCATTCGTTGCTGGTGGGCCGCAAAATGGCACAGCTATTTTGAAGACAGTGTGGTAGCTTCTTACAAAGCTAAACATAGTCTTCCCATAGCAATTACACTCCTAGATATTTACTCAACTGATTTGAAAATGTATGTGCACACAGAAACCTACGTGTCGGTTTTTATAGCAGCTATTTCATAATTGCCCAGCCTGGAAGCACCCAAGACATCCTTCAACAGTTAAGTGAAAACAAACAACATGAGGGGCGCCTGGGTGGCTCAGTAGCTTAATTGTCTTACTCTTGACTGTAGCTCAGGTCACCGTCTCAGGGTGAGGGAGTTCGAACCCCACATTAGGCTCTGTGCTGATGCAGCAGAAGCTGCCTGGGATTCTCTCTCTCCTTCTCTCTCTGCACCTCCCCGACTCATTCTCTCTCTTTCTCAAAAATAAACAAAAATTGGGGGAAAAAAAAAAAAACACATGACAGATGGTGAAATACTAACCAGTGATAACAAGGAATGAGTTATCAATACCTGCAAAAGCATGGATAAAACTTAAAGGCACACTTGTAAATGAAAGAAGCCCGTTTGAAAAGGCTGCGTGGTGTAGGATTCCATTCATGTCACATTCTGGAGAAGGCGAAACTGTAGGGAAAGTAAACAGTTGGTGGTTCCTTTTAAGTTTTTGGCCAGGCTTTTGTCAGCCCCAACCGTAGCAACAGTCTTAGGTGACATTATCGGCAAAATGCTATCGTTTTAAGTATTTCTTGGGAATAGGGTTTTTTGGGGGGTTGTTTTTTGTTGTTGTTTGGGGGTTTGTTTGTTTTGAGAGCTGAGTCCCAAGCTAAATCAAATACCCACAAAGCTCTGGAAATAGAGATTTTCTAGACTACGTTCTGCGATGGGGGTTTCTTATTTGGTAGGGGGGTGGGGTTTTCACCAGAGCTGCAAAAGATATCAGTCATCTCTATTGGCTGTAAGGTCTACAGGCTTTCATGCCTACCATGCAGTGAGCTGGGGGATGGGGGAGAGTGGGAATAGCTCTAAGTTAAAATTCCATAGTCATGCTGTTCTTATTAATGTCCACCAGTATTTCCGAAGTAGATGCTTTTCATTTATTCTGTGAATTTGCTTATTTTCCAGAATTCTGAAATGCTTTTTAAAAATTATTCTCTGTGTTTCGTTATGTTGGGGACAGGATAGTTTTATTGAGGTCTATTTTGAATAGAGGGATAGTCTGAAAAATAAGATTTGTGAAAAAGCATTCTGGCAACTGTAGAGGGCTGTGGCAGAATGCTTTGGTTAAGAGAGGGAGGTTGGGAGGTTTTAAAAAATATCTGGAAAAAAAATGAAAAGTCATGAGTTAGTGGGGTCAATAGAAATGTCAAGAATTGCAAGAAACATTTTTACAGTCATACTTAATGGGAGTTTGATATTTGTGAATGAGAGGAAGATTAAAGGCTAAAATCTGAAATGTTTTTAAGTTTTTGAGTTTGGATAAATTAATCCATTGATAGAAATAAGAGGTTAGTGTTAAGGGGAGGAATATGTACTGAAGAGTTTGAGTTTAAACATTGTTGAAATATGCAAGATGAAATCTCCAGACAAAAATTGGAAACATGCAGCTTAGAATTCAGTTTAGAGGTTACAACTGGCTAAAGAAGATTTGCAAATAAATAGGTGTGTACGTTTGGAAGCTCTAAGAAACAAACATTTCTGAGACATGATATTTATGAAGAAGGACCTTGTAACATACAAAAAAGCACAATTTTGAAGGTGGAAGTCATCTGTGAAGATAGAAATTATGGGTAATTTGCTGTGTTTTATCAAAGGTTTGATGGTTTCTTGGGAGGATGACACCTTAGAACATGTTTCCTAGAGTTGAATCTAGAAAAAATAATTGGATAAGCCAAGTGGGAGTGAAGTACACAGGAGAAAGGACACAATTTTTAGAATTTGCACAGTTTTAAAAACACCTTTGTATTACCTTGTGTTGGAATGTGGGGAAAAAAAAACTTTTAATGACAAAACTGATGAAATCCAAATAATTCCTGGAGTTTAGTTAATAATTAATATTAATAATAATAATAATAATAATGGCTACAACAAAAACAACAGTATTGCTTTGTCTTTCCAATAGGTAACCCCTGTTTGCTGGAGAATGAAAGCATAAATAAAAGCAAAACAGTACTGATGTGTCAGTGAACTATTTGGTGGTAACAAATTTAAGACACACCTTTTTTATTTGAATTCTCATATTATTTATGAGACAGTTAAAATTTCAAATAGGCCTCTGTAGAATGAAGTAGTCACTTAAACATTTCATATTTTGGGATAGTACTGACACTGAATACATATTTCTGACTTGTAATGATGGAGCACAAACTGATAATTTTACTAGAGAAGTATTGTTTTTAATGTTATTAGATCTACAACTAGAATCAAAATGTATAATCACATCCATACCCTGATTTGATTCTATTTTCAGTAAGGATAATAAAATACCAAATATTTTTTTGTATTCATTTTCAATTTGTTGTCAATTGAATCTGCTTATAATTTTTTATTAACATATGCGTGGTCTTCACAGTTTATTGCTTTATTATAGAAAGGACATTTCCAAACATTCAGTGCAACATGTTAAGGTTACTGGACCAACAAACTATTCTGCAGTTTTGACTATTCAGTATAAACTCTCTGTTTCATTACCTCATCAACATGGCATCTTATGTGTTTTAGAAACAATATTATCAATAATAGTGACATCAGCTTTAAAATTACATATCAAATATTCTCTTCCCCTAACTGCATTATCTGATGATCTCCCTGATACAGGTCATGGTCTCCTTTATGTATTTTTCCCAAGTAAACACATAGTGAACAATGTCTGTTTCATTTCATTGATTCTATTTGTTGTTTAGAATCGTCTTAACTTTTCTTTGAAATAAATCCTTACATACTGTTAACTTTGAAGGAATTATAATAATATCATCCCTGAAGTCTTTTTAAAGAACAATAAAAAAAACCCTAAACATAGATTCTTACATATATGCTCTTTCTGTTTTTAAATTTTTGAGATACAATTTCTGTAATTTGTATTTTTACAATTTGCTAAATATACAGTACAAAAATAGCCTGCTTCTGTGGAGAAAACCTTTGCCAAGGACTTTTTGTTTTATCTTTATGATGAATGCAGATTCTCCATTAAAAAGCAAATTTTTCATTTCAAATGTTGAATAACTTAAAATAACCCAGTTGGTTAAAATTAGATGCTGAGGAAGGAAAAAAGACACACACACACATGTGAACATTTTCTGGTTCTATAGTAGCTTTGCTTGATTGCAAAATAAAACTGTGTTAATCACTTAACATATAAAAAGCCAAATGAGTCTTGATATTCGTGTTGGTCTGAGTAATGCTACTTTCTTCACAAATGCAAAGTATTAAACACATTTTTGATAACATTACTGCATATTAAATTAAGCCAGCCTTATTTTTAGACAATGGGAAAAATCACTTAGCAGTGTGACTGAGCTTTCTTCCCTTTACAATTGTACTCATTTTCTTATTTTAGTCTATATACTGCTTGTCTTAAAAGATGTCATTTGTAAATTCGGGGGCTAATTTCACCTATACAGTATACGTTCTCCAGATATTTGTGTTACACTTAACTATAGCTCTACTCGGGCTTTTTGGGGTTTCCCACTCATTGAAGGGAAATTTTCCGTAAAACCTAATGTATAACTGACAGCTAAAAATGTTGATTTCTTTAAAACCATTTATTGTGTAACTAATGCAGACAGGGATTTAATAATTAATAATAATAATAAAACACAAATAAATAAACAAAACTAATGATTGGGTTATTTAATGGGTGGAAAATAAACTCCAATTGGATACTATGATAGATCAATATTTTTCAAAGTTTGATCCATTGATGAACTTCATTCAGAACTACTTGGAGGTGTTTGCTAAAAATGATTGCTGTGGCCTTATACCAGATGTAAAACATCAGAATAACTAAATTTAAAACAGCTACCAAGAACATTGTTATATGAATGAAATCATGAGAATCACTGTATTTGAAGACAAACCAGATTATGGATGTTCTGTATTTAAGTCAGTTCTCTCTAGTAGGCATTTATCACTGATTTGATCATATTCTTCTTTAATGAAACGCCACAGAAGGCTAGTTGTACCGCATTTAGTTGCCTCCTAAAGTTCTCATCCATTCAGTGCTCAATTCCTCTCACTAATCCCGTTTCATTACAATATTCTCAATGACATGTGTTTGCAGATTGTGATTGAACTATCTCTCAAATATTCCATTGAATTCTTTTTTTTCTATGTTTAACTGTTTTTACTGCATTCTAACTGTCAAGACTTGTGTCATAAAACCAAGAGTTCTTGTATATATTTTTATTTTTTCTAAGTGATGGCAACAGAGTATTAAACCAAGCAAAGTGCCCTATGAGATCTCACTTGGTTGCATGTCCATAAAACTGTCTCTGCTAAGGGAATAGTCACATGGATTCTACCAGTAAATAGGTAAAATATTGTTTGAAAAAATTAAAAAAGAGGAAAAAAAGAAAATGAAGACTTCTTGTTTAAGAATGAGCTATTTATATGCTTATTATTTATGGCTGTTTAAAATTTTTAAATTTTACGGGGTGCCTAGGTGACTCAGTCAGTTAAGCGTCCAAATTCAGCTCAGGTCGTCATCGCATGGTTTGTGAGTTCGAGCCCCAGGTTGGGCTCTGTGCTAACAGCTCAGCCTGGAGTCTGCTTCAGATTCTGTGTCTCCCAATCACTCTGCCCCTTCCCTGCTCATGCTCTGTCTCTCTCTGTCTCTCAATAATAAGTAAACACTAATTTTTTTTAAAAAAAATTAAACAGAAGTAAATCTGAAGTTATATAATGCTATCCTGAGGTTTTATTAATTTTAAAGGACTGCTTCTTAAATAAAGTCACTTACGACAATTAATTTCTTCAATTGAATGCTTATTTTTAAGTGAACTCCCCATCTTTTCAACATCGTTTGACTCCTCTCCAAGCCAGGCAAACCTAATAAATCTAAGCTTATAGAATACTGCTCCTATATAATAAATATTTAATTTGGCAGAAAATAGAAACAATAGAAGATGTCCAGGTAGATCTTCAGCATCCAGTTAGGATACAGCTAACTATCTCAGACATTTTAATGAAAATAGAATAAATATTTGTAAGACGACAATCCTAATGCAGTAGAGCCAAAAGAGGTATGTAGCACATAGTTTCCTGCTTTTCGCTTCTCTTGCCACTGAAAACACATTTTTTTTTAATTCCAATGTTTCTAAATACATATTCTCTCATATGTTGCACACGGAGACATTTAAATAACTATGTGGTATGGGTGAAACAGAATAACCTTTAAGATCTCTGCCAGCTGGCACTGAAATGAACCTTCAAAATCATTGTTTTCCCTTTTCCGAAGGACTCCCTAAGGATTACATTGAAAACAATTCTGTCTTGCTGTCTAACACAGTTCATGCATCAACCCCAACCTACAATGACACAGAATTCCTGAAGGCTATTAGCCTGAATGATACACAATGTATGCTCACAGACAAGTTTAGCATTCGTGTTCTATATATACGTGTATGTTGAGATGAAGTCCTTATTGACATTTACCAATGTAAGCTATAATGGAGAAAAAGCTTAATATACCTAATGGACATGACTAAATACATGAATGCGAGACAATTACAACTCAGTAGTTCAAACAGTTGTGTCAAAACAAACTGCGCCATACTGTGTCTCCTTTTAGAAAGAAAATGGACACAATGTTGTGATATTTAAAGTATTCTGCTCAAAAAACTTGTTCTCTTTTGCCTTATATTCTCAACTTGGTATGTCCCTTTTCATTATGTCTTGATTGCCATATTTTAGCTTGATATTATCTCATAAATTATCCCTCAGTTCTCAGGTAAGTAACATTAAAAGATTTTGTTTGTGTTGCTGATAAAACAACTTTAAGACTATGTGCTTATTTCAGCATATTTAGTTTCCATTTAAAAATCTTTTATGTGTTAAAACAAATGCAAAAATGCACTTTCCAGCATATTGAAAATATTGCTATCTTCAAACAAAACTGTCAACATTGGTTTTTTGTTTTTTTGTTTTTTTTTTTTAATGGAGCCAATTAGGGGTGCCTGGGTGACTCAGTTGGTTAAGCCACCGACTTCGGGCTGAAATCGTGATCTCGTGGTCCCTGAGTTTGAGCCCCGTGTCAGGCTTTATGCTGACAGCTCAAAGCCTGGAGCCTGCTTCAGATTCTGTCTCCCTCTCTTTTCCCCCTCCCCCACTCAAGCGCGCGCGCACGCTCTCTCTCACAAAAATAAACATTAAAAAAATTTAAATATAAATACCAAAGTATTTTATTAGCTACTGGTTTTTACACATACATGAATGAACTCTTCTTTACCATATAGAAGATGTGCATTGCCTTTTCTTCCTATTTTTCCATTCAAAACTTACCACCTAATTATATGCAAATATAATACAGCATATCATTTAAAATATATATAATTGATTACCCAAGCATGCAGGAGTTTAAGTATAATCCTTAAAGATATTAATTTTTTATGACTGTAAGCCTCTAAGGGTTACAATTTTTGCTCTTGATTGATTATCATTATAATTAGAATTAGTACACAATTGATCAAAGCATCTTTAGTATATTTTAAATTTTGATAACAGTAGATGGGACTGTGTTTTGGTTATAATCCATCCATGCATACATTGATGACGTTTACTTATTGTTTAAATAAGGAATGGATCAACATTATTTATAATACTATTTTTAAATGTTATGGGCATAAGCACTGAGGAGTCTACATATACAAACACGTACATATGTAAATTGTTACAGCAGTGTCACAGCTATAACCTCCTTTTGATTATGTTAGAAAACTCATATAGTGAAGAATCAGCAAAAATTATTTTTAATGATCTATCAGCTGGCAACCTGAATAGGTCTTAGAATTTTCAAGTTGAGACATCACCTGATTGCAAAAGGATGCTCATTGTTCAATGTCGATTTAAATGTCACATCTTACTGGAAACTTTCTCTGACTTCAGACTTAGTAATTTTTTCTATTCTGCTACACCATTGCTTTGCTCTATCTCTATCAGCACATATACGTTGTCTAATAAAGAGTCGGTACTCCTGTTTAATTATTGAACTTCTTAAATATAAGAACAATATGTGGTTCCTATATGATCTTATTTATATATTTTATTTACATGTTTGGAATGAAAAAATAATACATGAATACAAGCCTATTTTATTATACACATTTATTACAACTGCGTATATGACATATAAAGAATTTCAATTCCCTGATAATACCCTTAAAGTTGTTTTCTTGCTTTCTAAAATAAGGTTGTTTACCCAGCAATAAAATCTACCATATATATTCTTCATTATCTGTTGTTGAATTGAGATGTATAACTCTGAATTTTGGAGGTGATTTATTAGAAATCGTTTCTGATTTTAACCGAAAAGCAACATAACACAAATTTGTGGGATAGCAACGTTTTATTAATTTAATACATTGGAAGTCAGACAGATTTTCTTTCATTGATTATCTGTGTAACCTTAGGCAAATTACTTAATCTCCCTGTGTTTTCAGTTTCTTCATCTGTAAAATGGCAATGCTAACAGTACCCACCAGATCAGTTTGTTTTAAACATTAAGGGAGATTATAAAAAATTGAGTCATCAGCTTGTGTCTGCCTAGCATAGTTTAAGTCTCTAGTAAATACCTTCATCAGCTCAGGCAGCCATAACAAAATACCACAGACTGGATGTCTTAAACACCAGACATTTATTTCTCACAGTCTGGAAGTTGGGAAGTCCAAAATCAATGTGCTAGATGAGAGCCCTCTTCCTGGCTTGCATACGGTGGCCTTCTCTACCTATCCTCACATGACAGACAGCGAGCGAGCTCTGGTTTCTTTCCCTTCATAGAATGTCAATAATCCTCTCATGGGACCCATCTTCATAACTTCATTTAGAAATAATTTCCTCACAAAGGCCCCACCTCCAAATGGCAGCACATTGAGGAGTAGAGCTGCAGCATATGAATTTGGGGAGGACACATACATTCAGTCCACAACAGTAAATAACGTGTATCCCACTTCTCTTATTTTTATTTTTCTCACCACCATCACCAGCATAAATAGCACAGTAGTACTTCATCATTTTAAATGATGTGCACGGCCAATATTTTAAAAGCACAAACAAGTACAGCACAATGTATTTGTGACTAGAGATCATGTATGCAAAAAGAAATGTAATACAATTCCACATGTGGTGCCTATAGTGAATACCAAATAGTGGTATAAATCATAAGAGCATCTGCAGTTAAAGGCAGGTTCTGGACTGAAAACATGAGTGAGCAGATGATACGGGGCTTGAGATAAATGTTAAAATATGGCCTTGCATTTAATATCCAGGGATGTTCTTCATGCAATCACATCTTTTGAAATCTTTTTTTATTAAATGTTTGTTTATTTGTTTTGAGAGAGAGAGAGAGAGAGCCTGCATGAGTTGGGAGGGACAAAGAGTGAGGGAGAGAAAGAGAATCCCAAGTGTAGAGCCTTATGCAGAGCTTGAACTCACAACTCATGAGATCATGACCTGAGTTGAAATCAAGAGTCGGATGCTTAATTGACTGAGCCACCCAGGAGCCCCCATATCTTTTGAAATCTTAATGTAAGTTTGCATAAATGTTGTAAGAACAATATCTTCTCTGCAGAGCTGATGGTTTCTGGGGAAAGTACAATGAGAAAACTCCTTTTTCTTTTTCTTTTTTTTCATTTCTTTCCTTTTTTTAGTAAATGTGATTTATGAATGCAAGATCACGGGGCTGGGCCCAGGACACATAAATAGGCGCATGCACCTGTATGTGTGAGTTTGTGTGTAGCTAATACAGTCTTATGTCATGAGTAACAAAGGCTCAGTTCTATTCACTCTCTTTATTTGAGATTCATCACTTATTTACTTCAGAAAAAGCTAAAAAAAATTTGAATGATGTGTAAGTTCCATGAAATCTCCATTGGAACAGTAATTTGCTTTGTTCCCTAACATAACTTCAGATCCTAGAAGAATAGCCAGCATATATGTAGCAGTTAGTAAATATCTGTTGAATTAATGATTATGTGAGATTTTGCCTGCTGTGTAGCTTGCCAAACCTTTAAACTCTTCAATGTATGAGATAAAGAGCTGTTTCCAGAACTTAATGAGAAAATGTCTCTAAATAATCCATTCTTTCATTGATTTACTCATTCTCATCCACTTATTATTAAGCACCTACAATGACAATGTCACAACTTTTGTGAATAATTACCATATTTTTTCAGTTATTCACTAAAAATAACCTATTTTTTGTTATATGAATAAATGGTCTATAACTCAAACTAAATCATGTTAGATGAATTGCAACAGGTAAAGGAAGAGTATTCAATTTTCAAATCTCAATCCTTCTCCATTATTCTTAACAAGGATTCATCACAGTATGAATTAAATTGGTTAGCAACATTATTATCACAACACTTACATCAAATTTTCAGATGAACCTCTTTGTTCATATGAGGCATAAAAACACCCTAAGAAATCTATTTCCATGTTTTAAGAAAGTCCTAGGTCCATTCTGAAATGTACAAATTCAAGAACAGTGAAATCTCCCTTTGCTTACAGCCTTGGTAAATTCTTTAGAGAATCATATACATAGTTTGGACATAAATTGATATCTTAGTTGTACATTGTTTTAAGATCATGAGTAAGAATCAAGAGATTCATTTCTTAGAGGGATAAGTATTGCCTTGTTGCTTAAATGTTCATAACAATGAATAACTTAAATCCATTAAAGTACACAATAGATGGCACCTGGACTTTAACAACGTAGATAATAACTTCCAAAACCCTCAATTTCCAGAAGTAATCACTATTTTGTTACCTATTAACGTATATTGGTTTTGCATGCTTAAAATTCATATGAATGGAATCATACAATTTGTATTACGTCATGTTTACCTCCTTTCGTTCAAAACTATGTCTCTTAGATGAATCCATGTTGTAAATAGAATTACTTTTTTATTTTTATTTATTTTTTTAAATTTTACTTAAACCCAGGTTAGTTAACATGTAGGGTAATAATAGTTTCAGAAGTAGAATTTAGTGATTCATCACTTACATATAACACCCAGTGCTCATCCCAACAAGTGCCCTCCCTAGTACCCATCGCCCATTTAGCCCATCCCCCTTCTAACCTCCCCTTCAGCAACCTTCAGTTTGTTCTCTGTATTTAAGAGTCTCTTATGTTTTGCCTCCCTCTCTGTTTTTATCTTATTTTTCCTTCCTTCCCCTATGTTCATCTGTTTTGTTTCTTAAATTCCACGTATGAGTGAAATCATATGGTATTTGTCTTTCTCTGACTGACTTATTTCGCTTAGCATAATGCATTCTAGTTCCATCCACATTGTTGCGAATGGCAAGATTTCATTGTTTTTGATAGCTGAGTTACTTTTTTATTTTGTATTATTGTATAATGCAGGATTCTTCTGCTATCTGAAAGTAAAATGAATCTGAAGATCTGTAAGCTGAAATGGCATAAAGCAAAGAAGAAATTACCATTAATTTATATGGGAAAAATTTAAGCAATTGCTGACTCTGTAGGAAATTGGGTCATTATACTTTTTGCTTTACGTATCTCCATGTTGTTTGAAATTTTACTCTTAGTTGGCTTTTATAAATAGTACAACGGATCCTTGAACAATGTGGAAGTTAAGTGCACTGACCACTCCTCCCCCGACACTGCCAAAAAAAACATGTATAATTTTTGGCTCTCCCAAAATATATTACTAATAGTCTACTGTTGACCAGAAGCCTTACTAATAATGTAAACAGTTGATTAACACATATTTTGTGTGTCATATATATTATATACTGTATTCTTAAAATTAAGTAGGCTAGAGAAAAGAAAATGCTGCTAAAATCACAAAGAGGCACCGCCTAGATGGCTCAGTTGGTTGAGCATCCAACTCGATTTTTGCTCAGGCCATGATCTTAAGGTCATGGGATGGAGTCCTGCATCAGTCTCCATGCTGAGCGTGGAGTCTGCTTAAGATTCATTCTCTCTCTCTCTCTCTCTCTCTATCTCTCTCTCTCCTCTCTCCCTCTGCCCTTCTCCCCCACTTACACACTCTCTAAAATAAAATTAAAAATATTTAAAAAGAAAATATAAATATTTAAAAAAGAAAATATAAAAAAAGAAAAATGTAAAAATATAAAAATATATATACAAATATATATAAATATATATTTATATGTATAAATATATATATAAAGAGAATGACTAACATTTACAGTATTTTGTACTTAAAAAAATCTTCATGTAAATGGACTTGTACTTTTCAAACCTGCATCGTTCAAGGGTTCACTGTCATCACAATACAGCATATTCTTAAAGCATGTCTCTACAAATATGAAACTAATATCTTTCTATATAAAAGGAATATGAATGTACTGAAATGGTTTCTCATGAGGGTAACTGAAAACCTTGAGGGAAATGATATGTTTTGCCTTTGTTTCCCATGGCCTAGCTCAGTACCTGAACAACAGTAAATACTATAAAAATAATTGTTGATCTCAATCTGGAGGCAATAGGTCTTACATATTTTGGACAGTCTATTTGCCTAGGTAGAGCACCAGAGTGTCTGTGAATTTATATCTAACTTTAAATATTCTATTCCTACAGTATCCTTAAATACAGAAGAATTAAAATAAAAGTATGGTTTCCTAACAACTCTTAGGAAACGTTTGAAGCTAAAATTTGTTGGGATATCAGTTACAGTATATTTTTCCAACTACTGCACATTCTATCATTTATGTTACTGACTCAACAGCTTATTGACTACAGTCGAGCTTACGTCCTGAAATTACCTAAGTGACTTTAGCTTCAAAAAGAAGCAGATGAATGCGTGTTTTCTAGACAGTAGTTTCTGTAATATTTTAGCATTTTCCTTCCATGTATATCATTAACCTTAAAAATAAAACCAGCAGTTCTTTTACCAGCAAGAAAAAAAAAAGCAGATGAAAGTGAAATTTGTGGGGCAGTGTGGACAGAGTTCTGACAAATCAGTGAAGCTATAGGAACAAGATGATGGGTGTAAACCATATCTGGAGTAAATGCAGGTCATTGAGAAATTGGTCCATGTTGACAGGCTCTTGAAGTTATTTTTCCACTGTCATGGTAAAATCTATGAGTGATGTTAGCAGAAGGGTCACTTAGGGATTCCTATCAAGACATAAGGCATAGAAAGTGTTCATTACTCCACTGGCGTATTTTGAGTAATGACATCTTAACCCACTTTCCAGATGTGCTATTTCCTTATGGGAACACCTCCTAGTTGTTTACCAAAAGTTCATGCTTCAATATCAATAGGAAATAAGGGAAAACATTCATACTTATTTCAATAATTTCTACATGATCAAAGAAAGCCTCAGTGATTCTTAAAAATATCGATGCACTTTTTGTGTGTGACTTAGCATGGTTCTCAGCCTCTAATGTAATGCTTCCTCAATACTGATTTTGTTACATTTTCTTAAGATTTATGTTACTATACACACAAGAGACAAAAACATTAATGTAGTTTATACAAAATTTTTGTTTCCTTGTTCCTGGAAATCTTGTTGAGGGAATTATAGTCTCCTGTACAGATAATTTTCCATATATTGAAAAGAATTAACTTTTTTTTTTCATTTGCTTTAATGTAGCCGGGTTGTTAATTTGTAGCACATTGGTGGGAAAAGCCACAGCAGGAAGCTTTTGGCTCTTGCTAAGATATGTAAATTACAGTAATAATCTTTGCATTAAAAGTGATAAAATAAACTTAATGGGTCCAACCCTACAGTTGTTATTCTGAACCAAAAAAAGAAAAAAAAAAAAAGAACTTTATGAATATAACTGGAAATGTTCAACTAAATTGTGTAGGGCTGTTTCCATAGATTATCATCTTCAGTTATTCTTAGATACCTCCTATGAAAGCACAATGGAAAGATTCAAAATAAACTGGCCTGCCCCTGACCTGAGGTTTTGTGTCATCATTAACAGGAGCTATAATTGAATAAGTATCATACGCATATGAATACATAATAAGCTACAAGTTTCCTCTTTACCAAAAAAAAAGGCTTAAGTGGGCCTTCTGAACCACGAGGGTGAGTGGATGTCTGGATATTTCCCGTTTTTACATCTTGCCACCCTAATTACAATTGTCAAGTTTTCTTTGAAATAAGGTTCTCAGTCTGACTCCACAAGATGCTTGTGAAAATAAAATCCTGCTTTGGGGAAAAGGGAAACAGGAACACTGTAAATCATTTTTGTCCGTTACAATAACTTCAAATGATTTTCTTCTCAACCGTGAGCAGAGGCCTGAAAAAGGATGGATACATATTGCTCGTGCACGGAGAAGAGAAGAAAGGGCAGGACCAGGCATGTGAACTCTTACCCGGATGTGGGGTCTCATGGGTGGGCCAAAAGTACACAGGGCAGAAAGAGAATGACTGGAGTTATGAAATGCCATTCCCCTTCTGCACGACTTCGTCTTGAGCTCATCCTGCTCATGACTCTCTGGTGTCAATAACAAAAACACAAGGAACAACACTAATAGCAGTAATCGAGTTTTTAGAGTATTTGCCATGTATTTTTGAAACTGTGTGAAAATCTTCTCGTGCATTATTTCGACTTCTAGACACCGGCGGGGGTAGAAGAGAAAAATTACAGAATTGGTCGGACGAGGCTACAGTTTTCCAAAGAAAGCATTATTTTTCCCTAACTAAAGTTTACTAGCCCAATGACCACATTCTGTAGGCCAACAGCATTAAGAATTTTACGTGCACTATTTTTACATGCCCTATTAAAATTTTACATGCTCAAAAAGTAGCATGTGTAGCAGCTTTTCCAGTCTCAGTTAAAGTTTGTCTGATAATATCCCCCAATGAGAATGGTTCTTCACAGATTATCGTGCTTGAAGAAACAAGGAAATAGAAAAATAGAAAGCCTAGGGTGGATTTTTTCCCCTTGATGTTTAGAAAGGTGTTTTTGGAAGCCTCGGCCTAGTGCTCTAAAGGTAAATGGTTTCTCCCTCTAATGAGAATTCCAGCATAGGCAAGGCTGATTCAATCCACATTGCTGTGCTGGTTGTTTACGACTGGTGTCTGTTCTGAATGGGTACGCGTGTACTCCGATTGGCTGGCACTTATTGTACCGGTTATTATACACAGTATTTTGAATAACACTTTAGAGAATAACTGACAGAAAACTTGGAAGTAATTGTCACCTCATCCAAAACTCCAATTATGTAGGGACTTGTATCACAGTTGCAGGAAAGCTGTTATATGTATCTTATATGAGTAGCAGCTGCCCTTTTCACTATTACTCTCTAGAGAAATAATAGCTCAAGGATGCTCAAACTCTTAAGAGTATAAATCGAAATATTTATCAACCTTTCCACACTTGTTTATAATAGTCCTGTTTTGACACACTGAGATAAATGTGAATAGTCTTTCAATTACTTCGTTGTTTTCACTTCTTACAAAGTGATGATTACTCTCCTTTCTAATAGGTGAGAATCTCAGCCTCCAAAAACTTGTTTACATCAGTCCCGAAAAACAGTCTAAAGGGATAGTCCACCCATCCTTCCCATTCAAAAATTTATTAAGCATCTATTAATATGTACATTTCTATGATAGACACTATGAATGGTTCAAAAAAGACAAGAAAGAAAAATAAGTTCTTGCTAGGCAGCACTCATATGCAGGGATGCGTGTGCTGTCTCTTGATTTAATTCTACATTTCCATAAGAGCAGGTTGCGGGAAAAGCATCTGAATTTTTAAAGGAAATGTTTAGACAAATCATTAGGAAATACCTCCTGACAATGAGAATAATGAGAAAATGGAAATATATATAGAGAGAATAAATGTTTATTGAATGTAATTTAATAAGGAGACAAACTGTCTGCCTTGAAACAAAAATAACTCTAACATAACTAGGGACATACCAGATAAATTCAGCTCACTGTTCTGTGCTGTAGGATTCTTAAAGGAAGAGCCTTTTAGAATGGGGGTGGAGGGAGGCATGAGAAAAGAGGTGAGACAGGATGGCGATGCCAGGATGAACATAACCTTGTATGGATGCTATAAAGATTGACTTTTATACTGAATGTGAGAAAGACTGACAGGTTTTGAGTATGGAGGTGACTTAGCTAGATTTTGTTTTTAGATCACAGGCATAGCTATATGGATCTGAAGGTAGCGACATTGAAGGTGGGCATAGTAATTAAGGCATCATGTCTATAGTTCATTCATAGGTGAGCAAGTTTAATGCAAATCAGTTTTAGTTAGGAATGTTTTATCAAGGTACCTCACATTTTCTGGGACTAATAAACTTGGGTGTGCAAATAGGGTGAGATTATCTTTTTTTAAATTTTTTTTTTTTTTTGAGAGAGAGAGAATGCACTCATGTGAGTGGGGGAGGGGAAGAGAGAAACAGAGACAGAATCCAAAGCAGCCTCCAGGCTCTGAGCTGTCAGCACAGATCCCAACGTGGGGCTCGAATTCATGAACCATGAGATCATGACCTGGGCCGAGTCAGATACTTAACCGACTGAGCCACCAGGTGCCCAGGTGAGATTATCTTTAGGAGACCTAATTTCAATGGCTCCTTTCAGTGGAGACCTATATAACACAAGGTCTTCTCTCAAAGGATCACCCATTTATAACTGGAGGCTTCTGGGTACCTGACATCAACTGATGGCCAGTTCATTTCTCAGTACCTCACCAGGCCACCTGTTAGGTCTGCTTTCTTTGAACGTCTTGCCTCACCACTGCCACGACAGGGCCACACTGTGAGGATTCTGGTGTTCCTGTCAAGGAGTTATCTTTCAATATGGATTTTATTTCCGTCAATGGCTAATAGCAACTTAGCATCAACAATACTGAGAAAAGGAGGGATTAAAGGAACATAATTCTCTATGGTACTTTTAAACACCAATTTGTAAGTGGACGGCTTTTCCCATTTCTTTAAATAACCTAAACAAGAAGTTACCCAAATGTTTTTGTGGCTGCTCATTGTTTGACTAAGCACACAGCTTCCAAGTTTACAGTTACAACAGCTAACATTTACTGAGCACTGCTCACATGCTGGACACTGTAAAATGATTTTTTAAACCGCTTTAAAAATTATTTGCATCATACAGTCTCCCCAGAACTCCATGGGGTAGGGGATATCCGTATGCCCATTTTACAGAGAGTAGAAAGAGTTATAGAGACCTCCCTAAGATCACACACATGTAACAACATGCATAGCCCCTCCTCTTCTGCGTTTGTTAAGAGTGTTTGTTAAAAAGTGTGACTCCTTACGTTTTGTGTCTTTAGACTCAAATTTCTCTCTTGAAATCATTCATCCACAGCAATTTTAGATCAGAAGCAAATGCTAATGTAGAGTGCTTAAAAAATGCTGTAAAGTAGTAAACTAAAAAGGGGATGAATTAATTAATTAATCACAGGAAAGCAGGCACAGCTGTTTTGGATCATGCTGGTTATATTTACCAGAACTAGCACAATTATTTAGAACAGAAAGCAGAAGCAGAGACATTGATTGAAACTGCAGGGGAACTTTGGTAGGCAGAATATAATTGCTCATTATTTTTATTTGTATCTTCCCATTTCCTTGTTTCTCTTTCCCTTTGTTTTTCAATAATACTCAAGACTTCACATGAAAACACATCCTTTTCATTGCTTGTATATTTAGCCTGGTCCAGCAGCTTGTCTCATTCGGAAGTCATAATGAGTTTCTAATATCATTACAATTTCCACAGTAACCAGTTGGGGTATCATAATCATACAGATGTGACTCTAGTAGAATCAGATGAACTAAGGAATAAAATGCTTATTTTTATGCAAACCTTCTAAGCAATAAACTAAAAGAACGATAAATACAAAAAGATAACTGTCACTATTTTGGGCTTTTCAACTAAAATCTTCTAGGACGATCTCCCTGCTTTATACAGGTTTAACTGAAACTCCGTCTCATCCATGCACCAACAGTAGTAGTCTTTTTACACCAACATTTGACCTCATTCATCGTATTTATAATGTAAAGACTCTTAACATTCTTAGGGTTCTTAAACTTCAATATCTTTTATATTCGAAGATTACTTGACCATTAAAGTAACGGTTTTTGTTTTTTCTCTCCAAACAACTGAAAAATGAAACAAGATATCCTTATGTAAAGTTATTTTGTCAACTAATGTATGTCTGAAGTACATTAACCAAGTGACAACAGGCTGTTGATGCAGTTTTTCGATGCTACATGTTTAACGACAACTCTGCTTTTTACCCAAAACAGTGGAAACATAAGATTGTTTTAACAACTATATTTGACAAACATATGGAGTGTTCATCTGCTCTATTTTATTTTATTTTAAATAAATATATAGGTGTCATTATATTAGCTCTTCTGAAATCACTGAATTCAATATAAGATATTGTTTAGATCAGGAATCAGCCACTTTTTTTTTTTCTGCAAAAGGCCTAATAGTAATTATTTTTGGCTTTGCCAGCCATGTGGTCTCTGTAGCAACGGGGCAATTCTGCTGTTCCATGAAGGCTGCCATTGACAAGAGTACAGAAGGGAATTTGTGAAGTTGTGTTCCAATAAATCTTTATTTACAAAAACAAGTGGTGGTGTAGATTTGCCATCCTGGTTCAAAGAATGTTCTCGACATGACAACCTCTACAAAATGAATCTTTGTTCATATTTACTTTGCATCATTTACTCTATGACTTTTTCAAGTGTTAAATGAGTTTCAATTATGCTGTGATATTACTGAGAGCAGGAACATTTTATTAAAGTTTTGAGTTGTTTGCACCCTCCCATTAGAAAGGTCAAATAGGGGGGCACCTGGGTGGCTCAGTCAGTTAAGCCTCCGACTTCAGCTCAGGTCATGATCTCACAGTCCGTGAGTTCAACCCCGCTTCAGGCTCTGTGCTGACAGCTCGGAGCCTGGAGCCTGCTTCAGATTCCGTGTCTCCCTCTCTCTCTGCCCCTCCCCTGCTCATGCTCTGTCTCTCTCTGTCTCAAAAATAAGTAAAAAAAAAAAAAAAAAAACAAAAAAAAAAACAAAAAAAAAACATTTAAAAAATTAAAAAAAAAAAAAGGTCAAATGTGATTTGCACCCTCCCATTAGAAAGGTCAAATGGTCAAGTAATCCAGGGTCTGGATCACAGTCCATCATGCTGCCTCATAATCTAAGACGTAAAGGAGAAGGTATTTACTCTCCAAATTCTTACTCAGGAATTTTGGGTCTCTCCCACTTAGAAATTTGGACCGCTCATACTACCTTAAGTGAATTGTGCTCTTTTGAGGTGGCAGAGTATTTTTCTCATTCTTTTCATGCAGAAAGCTTTGCACAACTAAAGTCCTATGATCTATCAAAATGATCTAAGAGGACCTCATGGTAGAGTAATCTAGCATCTGAAATAAAACACGATAAAAAGATGGGAAGAGTCCTGGTATCTGCAGGGAGTGCCCTGTGGAGGTCGTATTCTTGTTATATTCTATTGTTTAAGAACATTTCGATAAACCGGTAAAAAATTACTCGCTGAAAGAGCTGACCTGCAGAGATGACTCCGAGCTGGGAGGAGGCTAGGCACATAGCTTCCAAATGAGGTTCTGAGAGATTTTACAAACTCTGGTGTCTTAGCCCAGGATTCTATAATAAAATGCCAAAGAATAGGGACTTAAACAATCGAATTTTATTTCTCACAGTTCTGGGGACTGGGAAGTCTAAGATCCAGGGGCTGGCAGCTTCAGTGCCCAATGGTACTCCATGTCCTGACTTGTAGACCGCTGCCTTCTCACTGTCTACTCACATGGACTTTCCTGATGTGTGTTCGTGGAGAGACAGAGAGCTCTCTTGTCTAGTTCTCTTCTTTAAAGGCACTACTCCCAAAGTGAGGGCCCCACCCTCATGACTTCATCTAAATATAACTACTTCTCAAAGGCCCCACCTCAAAAGCCATCACAGTGAGGGTTAGTGTCAACAGATGAATTCGGGGAGGACACCCACATTGGGTCCATAACATGCAGCTTGCCAAAAATTCAGCTGTTAATTCGAAAGCTTACTATTTGGCCTTTCTAGCCAAAACAGGAAGTCATGTAGGAGAGTGCCCTGAATTGCACCCTTCCGTATAGTGAGGCTGCAAATGAGATTTATCTTATAATAGTCTATTAAAAATATCTCATTAATTTTTCAACATCTTCCTGTTGCTTCTGTCAAGAACAACGACTAAATGTTAAGAATCATATTATTGAAGCAAGGGAGCTTCAATACACTCATTATGAGGATTGTACTAATCTATGAATTCAATAGATTAATTGAATCTTATGATATTTTAACTTAAAAAAATCATGATATAGCTGTCTATTTTTTCTTTTGTATTTATAAGAAATACATATTTCTTTTCCTAAAGATGACAAATATTTTTATTGTTTTGCTATTGTAGTTGTTGTTAGCTTGGGAATATTAAGAACCTTATCTTCTATCTCAGCAAACCTAATGAATTTTGTGCAGGTGCCCTATTGTAACATACAGTACTGAATTTTTTTAAAAGGAAAGTTTTTCAATTTATTTCGTTGGGAGTTTTTGTGTATGCATATACTGAATAAGATAATTGACTTTTAATCTTTCTCCACTCCATATCTCTTATTTCTGTTTTATTCTAAATGCATGAAACATAATTGTCCAAAACAATCTTAAAATGATATGAAATGATATGAAAACAGATATACAGTTGGGATTGCTGATTTAATAGATAGTCTACTGATATTTCATCATTTGCTACAATTTCCGTTTGAAAAGCAAATTCATTTTTAAAAGGAAATGTCTCTGCTAATTGTTCTCAATATTTCTGAATAGGAATTTATGTTGACTTGGTGAACAAATTGTTTAAATTGTTTGAGGATAAAATGTTTTTACTTAATTTACTAATATAGTAAAGTATCTTAGTAGTTCCCTTACATGGAATGTCTTTTTACTTCTTTTTGAAATTTACTAATAATTGTCAAACCATGCTTCTATTTTGTGCTAGTTATTCTAGATTACATATCTTTTTCTTTTTATATTCTCATTTATATGGCTTCTCATCTTCTATGACTTGGAACAATTTATAAAATATCAATTCATTTGTTCTGTGAGAAGTTAGGTAATCCAACAATGATAATTATTAAATATTTTGTAAGTTATTCTTAATTATTGATTCACAGACTGCTCTGGATAGTATGTGACACTCTATATTTATTTAGAAAATAATTTCACTGATGTTTTTGCCTATAGCACCAGGTAACTGTGGATACAATTTTATACAACTTATTGCATTTATAGTCATTTTTCTTTAACAGAAGTTTCTCAAATTTTTCTATTTTGCTAATTTTTAAAAAGTAGCTCATCTTGGATGCGTGAATGCCATTATTTTTATAGTGGTGTCATAATAATAATAAGACAGTTGAGTAATGAACATGCTGCGTCAAAGAAGACATAGCTTAGAATTTGTTCTCATGGGTCCCTGTCACCCATTGCTGGTGTATTAGTTTTCTATTGCTACTGTGACAAATGACCACAAATAGCAGCTTAAACAACATAAGTTGATTATGTTCCTGTTCTACAGGCCAGAAGTTTGGCATGGGTTTTGCTAGGCAAAAATAAAGGTGTCTCATTGCTCCATTTCCTTTTGGAGCTTCTAGGGGAGACCCTTTCTTTGATTTTTCCAGCTTCCAGAAGCAGCCACATTCGTTGGCTTATGGCCCTTTTTATCTCCAAAGCCAGCATGGTAGGCAAGCTCTTCCTCATTGCATCACGCTGACTCTCTTCTTCCACCACCCTTTCTACCTGAAAGGACCCCGGTAATTAGATTGCGTCCATTCAGATATTCCAGGTTAATCAACGCCCTTAACCTAATCACATCGTCAGTGTCCCTTTTGTCACGTGAAGTAACATATTCACAGGCTCAGTGTTCGGGATTAGGATATGGACAACTTGAGTGGGCCATTATTCTGCCTGTTACATCTGTTGCCTTCGTCATTTATGTTTTCAGATTCAGGTCAAGTCACACACCTTTTGTAAAAGAAATTAATGTACATGAATCTGATGCTTATCCATGATTAATTTTCTTTAATCTTTGTCAAATTTGTCTTTTAATTGGTTTCTAAGCATGTTCCAAAAAGTTGTTTAGCTCTCCATGGTTGGCCAGAGATCTATCTACATAAATTATTTCACTTGGACACATTTGTGTTAAATTATAAATATCCCCTGTGTTAATACACAGATTGTGTTGACAGAATTTGTTTGCTTGAGTTGACCATCATTTTAATCATGCTAATTACTTTATTAGCTCAGTAAACAGTCTTATATTTGGAAAACATTTTATAATGCCACTTAAAGAAAAAATAAGCAGATATCAGATTATAAGGATGAAATTTCATTATGTTTGTTTATACTTCAGAAAATATGTGCTTATCAATGCTTCTTTTAAAAGTTATACTTATATTAGTAATTTACTAAAAACTACTTTTAAAGAAAAAGTGAAATATTGGTACAATGTTTTTAAGAAAACCTGCTATCTAAACTAAACAATGACATTTATACAGATGCAAAATAAATCCAAATTTCATAAAATACTTAGGAAAATGATATGGAGTATTTCTATAGAATCTGGATCATTCAAGAATTAGTTTCTTTTGCAATTAAAAGACTATTTTCTATTATTTTGCTTTAGAAGTTTTAACAAAAAAAAGTGTCACCGCTTGATATGCCTTTTAGCCAAGTTCTAGGAATTTTCTCAGTATGATTATGTTATGACACAGGTTTTTGGTAATGTATGTTTTATTTTATACATTGAAACAAATTTCTCATTATTGTAGCTTTAAATTTTTTTTTAATGTTTATTTATTTTTGAGACAGAGAGAGACAGAGCATGAATGGGGGAGGGTCAGAGAGAGGGAGACACAGAATCCGAAACAGGCTCCAGGCTCTGAGCTGTCAACACAGACCCCGACGCGGGGCTCAAACTCATGGACCGCGAGATCATGACCTGAGCCGAAGTCAGCCGCTTAACCGACTGAGCCACCCAGGCGCCCCTCATTATTGTAGCTTTAAAAATAGTGTCTCTAGGTAAATAGATAAATAGATGATAAATAATATATTAGATTGATAGATATAATCTGGAGATGTTTAAATTGTGCAATTTAAGTCTATACTTTGTGAGTCATATTTGAGATGATAATCATTAACCTCATTTAGTATTAGTTTTTCAAACTCTTTCACCTTTGGTTTATGCAAATATTTCAATAACTTTCTTAGGGTCTTTTAGTTGGGAAAAAAAGATGGTCAGAACACATAATGGTTGAGCCACCATGGGAAACAATTTGGTGGATCTTTAAAAAGGTAGAGTTACCACACAACCCTGTAATTTCACCTGAGTATAGAAATGAAAGAACTGAAAATTCATACTCAAACACATGTTTATAGCAGCACCATTTACAACAGTCAAAACAGGGAAAATCTCAAATGTCCATCAATGGACGAACAGATAAACACATTGTGGTATGTACATATGCAATGAAATATTATTCAGCCATGAAAGGGAATGAAGTAGTGATATATGGTACAACATGGATGAACCTCTAAAACGACTAAGTGAAAAGAGCCAAAAACAACAGGTCACATATTTTATGATTCCACTTATATGAATAGACAAATCCATAGAGTCCAAATATGGACTGGTGATTGCCAATGGTGGGGCTGGGAGTAGGGAGAGGGGAGAGGGAATGAGGAAAGTGATTATTGGGTATGAAGTTTTACTTTGAACGGATGAAAATGTTTTGAAATTAGATATAAATCGTGGCTTCACGTTGTGAGTGTTCTAAATGCCACTGAATTGTTCAAGTTAAAATAGCATGTGAATTTCACCTCAATAATTAGTATGTTTTTTAAATGTCTGTGGTATAAACAGTATAACTTCTCATTTAAGACTAGGACATTTAAGCTCTTAATTTCACAGCTCTGATGGGGGCTTTTGCCCCTTAGCCTTCACTTTCTCAAGATGTATCCACATACACTTTCTACCCTGGACCATTGAGTTTCTGTGACTGCAGATGGGTGTTTTATTGTTTTTCAATGACAACCACATGTCTTCTCTCCATTTTTTTTAAGCTTCCTTAACTATACCTAAGCCCCTTTTGACCGTAATCCACATCAGAAGCCACTGAAACTCAGAAGAGGTGTTCTCAACTTATTTGCCTATACACTGAACATGAGAATGTATTTTGCTACCCACACACAGGCATAGAGGATACTCTGCTGCCTCACCTTTGATCCAGACTTGACCCAAGGGTGTTCTGACATAGATGTCCTGCTTTCAGATTCCAAGCACAAATGAGAATTCTACTGTAACATTTCAGAATTCAGACATCTATTTCTAATCTAAGTGGAAGACAGAAACTGCTCTGCCTCCTCACATTTTTCTATATCCTGAGTACATCACAGGAAATATTTTTAAACTAAAAAATCAAGATGTAATTCCTCCTTTGATTCCAGAATTTGAATCTCCTCTGAGGCAACATGTGACACTTACTGACTATGAAAGGAATAGGGACTAAAAAGAAAAAAAATGTGATGATCTCAGGCACACATATATGGCTGAAAACAATTTGATTCTTAAATTAGTAGAGATTTGTATATAGATGTTGGCTTCCCAGGGTTGGGTTCTTAACAATTTTACATTAGTGCAACTGGAGATTTCAAAACCATTATAATATCCTGTCTACCTTCTGTACCTATAATGCTGGCAATGGGAATTAGGAAGCCAGAGGTTGGAAAAAGAGACAGAATCTTTCTTTGAAAAACTCCCAGGAAACAATCCTAAGCAACAGCACATTGCTCTGTCTATCCCAAATAACTGAAGAACATAATGGCATTGATGTAGGATCTATGATAGCACAGCACAGTTTGATCAGGCATTCTGACTGATGATCATAGGAATTGTATTAATAGTTCAATGACTATTGGTCAGGGAATTCACCGCCAAATCTTCCCCTTCCTGTCTTCCTATATTTACATTGGGACATTGCAAATCTTCCCATCACATGGAATCTATTTCTGCACCCCTTGATGCTGGGTTTTTCATTAGACTAATTTTAACCATTAAAGCACTCAAATGTAACACAACGGGAGACTTGAAAAACATTTACACATTGAGCTTGTTTTCTTGCTATTCTTGGATTCCTTTCAAAGCCATGTGGCTAAGCCTGGTTCATCTGTTGAAAGACAACATGGAGACCACGTAGAAAGATACTCCACTCATCCCAGGCATCTCAGACAAGGCCATCATAATCTTCTTAGCTCCCAAAAGTCCACTAGCTCATTGAAAATTCTTGAATAAGTCTAGCTGAGATCAACTAAGCCTGGGTGAGATTTGATGAGCCATTGTATGAATCCATTCAACTAGCTGACCCACAAAATCATATGCTAAATAAATAGTTGTTTCAGCCCACTAAGTTTTCGACTGTTTTCTTGTTCCCCAAAAGCTAACTAATAAACTCAGTGATCATTCTATTCAACAACTTACTTACCATTGCATCTTAATTCACCTAGGTAAATGTAAATTATGTAAGTTGTCACTTATTGAGCACTTACACATGCACGGTATATTGCTAAAAATCATGTACCTATGACAAACATTGCTTAAGGTTTGTGCTATGGACTGAATTGTATCCCCCCAAATTCATATGTTGTAGCCCTAACCCCTAATGTGGCTTTATTTATAGAGAGTCTTTCAGGAGGTAATTAAGGTTACATGAAGTTATATGGGTGGTGCCATAATCCAATAGGACTGGTGTTCTTAGAAGATGTGGAAGAGACATCAGGAATGTGCACACACACACACACACACACACACACACACACAAAGCTATTTGAGGACAGCCATAAAGCAGCCATCTGCAAAGTCAAGAAGAGAAGCCACAGGAGAAACCAAACTTGTTGACACCTTGATCTTGGGCTTCCCAGCCTTCAGAACTGTGAGAAATAAAGGTTTTGTTCGGTCACCCAGTCTGTGGTATTTTGTTATGGCAGTCCTAGGTGCCTAATATAGTTTGTATTATTGTCTTCTTTTGGCAGCTGAGACAACTAAGTCTGAGAGGAATTTATCTAACTAGTCCTCACTAACAAGCTAGTATTCCGCAGAGATGAGATTCCAGACTAGGTCGTTTTGATGGTGAAACCCAGGTTCTTAGCAACACAGAGGAAACAAAGCGTGCTTTTCTTTTACTGCCCTGACAGTATCAATATTAGCATATATGATCAACACCCCCCCCCCAAAAAAACCCAGAGCCCAGATTAAAGAGCATACTACTTTTGTCAAATAAAACTTAATGAAATAAAAGATGAAATACAAAACATGCATCCAAAACAATGAGTGTTTAAAAGAAGAACTCAGGAAGAGGACATTTATCCATAATCCACTGAGACTAAGACTCTGATGACCTATTTGGTTTCTTTTCTTCACCTAAACTGTTATAATGGTTGTTTTTGTAGATCATGCTAACTTTCTGCCACATCATTTCTGGTTATTAATAGTTTATGTTACCTTCCTTTTAAATGTTTCTCCACTTTTGTGTCAGTGAAATGATTGATAGGACACCTCATTTCACCAGGCCTCTGTTACAAGGGGTTCATGTTCTACATTTAAGCGAAGTGGGGCTGCTGTTTTCTTAATTTGCTAAGTATATTCTATTTCCCTGTATTTGTTATTTAGTCCTGTGGCATGGGTGAATCAGATAAGGCCCTGAAGTATCTATCTATGCCTGAGTACCCCCTGAAGGATAATAACATAGACAAAAAATTGATTAGCTCACTGGTTGAAAATTCAGGTGAGAACGAAACCAGCCCTACAAGAGATCCTAAGGGGGATCCTGTGAGAAAAAGTACCAGAGACATCACTACAAGCATAAAACATACAGACATCACAATGACTCTAAACCCTTATCTTTCTATAATAACACTGAATGTAAATGGATTAAATGCGCCAACTAAAAGACATAGGGTATCAGAATGGATAAAAAAACAAGACCCATCTATTTGCTGTCTACAAGAGACTCATTTTAGATCTGAGGACACCTTTAGATTGAGAGTGAGGGGATGGAGAACTATTTATCATGCTCCTGGAAGCCAAAAGAAAGCTGGAGTAGCCATACTTATATCAGACAAACTAGACTTTAAATTAAAGGCTGTAACAAGAGATGAAGAAGGGCATTATATAATAATCACAGGGTCTATCCACCAGGAAGAGCTAACTATTATAAATGTCTATGCACCAAATACCCGAGCCCCCAGATATATAAAACAATTACTCATAAACATAAGCAACCTTATTGATAAGAATGTGGTCATTGCAGGGGACTTTAACACCCCACTTACAGAAATGGATAGATCATCTAGACACACGGTCAATAAAGAAACAAGGGCCCTGAATGATACATTGGATCAGATGGACTTGACAGATATATTTAGAACTCTGCATCCCAAAGCAACAGAATATACTTTCTTCTCGAGTGCACATGGAACATTCTCCAAGATAGATCATATACTGGGTCACAAAACAGCCCTTCATAAGTTTACAAGAATTGAAATTATACCATGCATACTTTCAGACCACAATGCTATGAAGCTTGAAATCAACCACAGGAAAAAGTCTGGAAAACCTCCAAAAGCATGGAGGTTAAAGAACACCCTACTAACGAATGAGTGGGTCAACCAGGCAATTAGAGAAGAAATTAAAACATATATGGAAACAAACGAAAATGAAAATACAACAATCCAAATGCTTTGGGATGCAGCGAAGGCAGTCCTGAGAGGAAAATACATTGCAATCCAGGCCTATCTCAAGAAACAAGAAAAATCCCAAATACAAAATCTAACAGCACACCTAAAGGAAATAGAAGCAGAACAGCAAAGGCAGCCTAAACCCAGCAGAAGAAGAGAAATCATAAAGATCAGAGCAGAAATAAACAATATAGAATCTAAAAAAACTGTAGAGCAGATCAACGAAACCAAGAGTTGGTTTTTTGAAAAAATAAACAAAATTGACAAACCTCTAGCCAGGCTTCTCAAAAAGAAAAGGGAGATGACCCAAATAGATAAAATCATGAATGAAAATGGAATGATTACAACCAATCCCTCAGAGATACAAACAATTATCAGGGAATACTATGAAAAATTATATGCCAGCAAATTGGACAACCTGGAAGAAATGGACAAATTTCTAAACACCCACACTCTTCCAAAACTCAATCAGGAGGAAATAGAAAGCTTGAACAGACCCATAACCAGCGAAGAAATTGAATCGGTTATCAAAAATCTCCCAACAAATAAGAGTCCAGGACCAGATGGCTTCCCAGGGGAGTTCTACCAGACATTTAAAGCAGAGATAATACCTATCCTTCTCAAGCTATTCCAAGAAATAGAAAGGGAAGGAAAACTTCCAGACTCATTCTATGAAGCCAGTATTACTTTGATTCCTAAACCAGACAGAGACCCAGTAAAAAAAGAGAACTACAGGCCAATATCCCTGATGAATATGGATGCAAAAATTCTTAATAAGATACTAGCAAATCGAATTCAACAGCATATAAAAAGAATTATTCACCATGATCAAGTGGGATTCATTCCTGGGATGCAGGGCTGGTTCAACATTCGCAAATCGATCAACGTGATACATCACATTAACAAAAAAAAAGAGAAGAACCATATGATCCTGTCAATCGATGCAGAAAAGGCCTTTGACAAAATCCAGCACCCTTTCTTAATAAAAACCCTTGAGAAAGTCGGGATAGAAGGAACATACTTAAAGATCATAAAGGCCATTTATGAAAAGCCCACAGCTAACATCATCCTCAACGGGGAAAAACTGAGAGCTTTTTCCCTGAGATCAGGAACACGACAGGGATGCCCACTGTCACCGCTGCTCTTTAATATAGTGCTGGAAGTTCTAGCATCAGCAATCAGACAACAAAAGGAAATCAAAGGCATCAAAATTGGCAAAGATGAAGTCAAGCTTTCGCTTTTTGCAGATGACATGATATTATACATGGAAAATCCGATAGACTCCACCAAAAGTCTGCTAGAACTGATACATGAATTCAGCAAAGTTGCAGGATACAAAATCAATGTGCAGAAATCAGTTGCATTCTTATACACTAACAATGAAGCAACAGAAAGACAAATGAAGAAACTGATCCCATTCACAATTGCACCAAGAAGCATAAAATACCTAGGAATAAATCTAACCAAAGATGTAAAAGATCTGTATGCTGAAAACTATAGAAAGCTTATGCAGGTAATTGAAGAAGATATAAAGAAATGGAAAGACATTCCCTGCTCATGGATTGGAAGAATAAATATTGTCAAAATGTCAATACTACCCAAAGCTATCTACACATTCAATGCAATCCCAATCAAAATTGCACCAGCATTCTTCTCGAAACTAGAACAAGCAATCCTAAAATTCATATGGAACCACAAAAGGCCCCGAATAGCCAAAGTCATTTTGAAGAAGAAGACCAAAGCAGGAGGCATCACAATCCCAGACTTTAGCCTCTACTACAAAGCTGTCATCATCAAGACAGCATGGTATTGGCATAAAAACAGACACATAGACCAATGGAATAGAATAGAAACCCCAGAACTAGACCCACAAACGTATGGCCAACTCATCTTTGACAAAGCAGGAAAGAACATCCAATGGAAAAAAGACAGTCTCTTTAACAAATGGTGCTGGGAGAACTGGACAGCAACATGCAGAAGGTTGAAACTAGACCACTTTCTCACACCATTCACAAAAATAAACTCAAAATGGATAAAGGACCTGAATGTGAGACAGGAAACCATCAAAACCTTAGAGGAGAAAGCAGGAAAAGACCTCTCTGACCTCAGCCGTAGCAATCTCTTACTCGGCACATCCCCAAAGGCAAGGGAATTAAAAGCAAAAGTGAATTACTGGGACCTTATGAAGATAAAAAGCTTCTGCACAGCAAAGGAAACAACCAACAAAACTAAAAGGCAACCAACGGAATGGGAAAAGATATTTGCAAATGACACATCGGACAAAGGGCTAGTATCCAAAATCTATAAAGAGCTCATCAAACTCCACACCCGAAAAACAAAGAACCCAGTGAAGAAATGGGCAGAAAACATGAATAGACACTTCTCTAAAGAAGACATCCGGATGGCCAACAGGCACATGAAAAGATGTTCAACGTCGCTCCTTATCAGGGAAATACAAATCAAAACCACACTCAGATACCACCTCACGCCAGTCAGAGTGGCCAAAATGAAGAAATCAGGAGACTATAGATGCTGGCGAGGATGTGGAGAAACGGGAACCCTCTTGCACTGTTGGTGGGAATGCAAATTGGTGCAGCCGCTCTGGAAAGCAGTGTGGAGGTTCCTCAGAAAATTAAAAATAGACCTACCCTATGACCCAGCAATAGCACTGCTAGGAATTTATCCAAGGGATACAGGAGTACTGATGCATAGGGGCACCTGTACCCCAATGTTTATAGCGGCACTCTCAACAATAGCCAAATTATGGAAAGAGCCTAAATGTCCATCAACTGATGAATGGATAAAGAAACTGTGGTTTATATACACAATGGAATACTACGTGGCAATGAGAAAAAATGAAATATGGCCTTTTGTAGCAACATGGATGGAACTGGAGAGTGTGATGCTAAGTGAAATAAGCCATACAGAGAAAGACAGATACCATATGGTTTCACTCTTATGTGGATCCTGAGAAACATAACAGAAACCCATGGGGGAGGGGAAGGAAAAAAAAAAAAAAAAAAAAAAAAAAAAAAAAAAGAGGTTAGAGTGGGAGAGAGCCAAAGCATTAGAGACTGTTAAAAAACTGAGAACAAACTGAGGGTTGATGGGGGGTGGGAGGGAGGGCAGGGTGGGAGGGAGGACAGGGTGGGTGATGGGTATTGAGGAGGGCACCTTTTGGGATGAGCACTGGGTGTTGTATGGAAACCAATTTGACAGTAAATTTCATATATTAAAAAATTAAAAAATAAATAAATAAAAAAAAAAAAAAAAAAAAGAAAATTCAGGTGAGAAAACTGTCCTAGTCCCCAAATCAAATATTTCTCAGATTCAATCAATGATTAGTTAAAATTAGTGAAAAATGCCTAATACTCTTTAGTAGTAAATTTTGACAAACATTTGGCTTGATTAAAAACTAAATAAATAGTGAGCATGCCTAAAACTCCTTCATCCATCCATAACTAAGTTGTCTTAAAGTTAAATACCAAATATTTTTATTTTTAGTGTTATGTCATGAAGTACAATTTGTGTCTAATCTATTCTGATCCTATACATATAAATGTTTTTGTTTTTAACTTGGACCTCATTATTTTGGTAACATTTCTTTTCAACACTATTATCAAGAAATGAATGGAAAATTCTATTATATTCCAAGGTTTCCACATGTAAATTGCCCACAGTTTTTAGAAAAATTAGTCTTAAAGCTTACAAAACATTTTTGGAATCATTCTGTTTTTCCTCTCAACATTAACATTTTGTTTAAATATGCTGTCCTAAATATTGTACTAAATGTTCACAGTATCATAATTTTTATATTCTCTAATTTCTTTTATGGGATAAAAATGGCTTGTCTGCCTCATTTATGCCATAATTAGTTAATATTTTTAAAGTGCCTTATGTTTGGGTTACTAATATAGAAAATTATAGTTCATAAATGTTTTGAACCATGACTTGACTTTTTTTTTTTGAGGATCAATTTTCTCACCAGTTTGATAATTGCTTTGATAATGATCTTGTTCATCATAATCTGATTAAAATTCAGTACATGTAAAATGTGCATTCTCTTAGCATTTTAGGGACTTAATGGAATTAAGAAATAAAGAGGTTAAGTAACTTGTCAAAGAGAGCAATACTAGTAAGTGGGACAGTAAGGATTTAAACTCATGTTAGTCAAGATCAAAAATAGTGTTCTGGGGCACCTGGGTGGCTCAGTCGGTTAAGTGTCCGACTTTGGCTCTGGTCATGATCTCACCACTTGTGAGTTCAAGCCCTGCATCGGGCTCTGTGCTGACAGCTCAGGGCCTGGAGCCGGCTTCAGGTTCTGTGTCTCCCTCTCTCTCTGACCCTCCCCCACTCACACTCTGTCTCCCTCTCTCAAAAATAAATAAACATTGAAACAAAACAAAAATAGTGTTCTCAATCAATATACTACTCTCCTGGGTTTGCAATATTTTTTTTTTTTACTTGCTCCTGATTTCATAAAATTTTATTTTACATTAAGATGTACATTAAATATGTATTGTAAAAAGAAAATTTATATCATTGCCTTTAGAGCAAAATATATACTCTACAATCAATCTCCAAGATTTGGAAATTGAATCATTTCAAAAGGGTAATTTTTTCAGCTTATAGCTCTTAGATTACTTCATCTCTATTTTTCTCAAAACTATTTAGGCAGAACTATTAACAGTATTAACTTCTAAGAATTTTGAGTAGTGGAAAGTTTCATTTTTTTAAGTTAGAGAATTATACATGAAAATTAATGTTGATGAGATTATGTCTATGTACTCCAACGTGCTTTGGAGAAGATCTCGGACTCCCTTGTGGGAGAGTCTTGTGTTGCTCTCTGGAGATCAGGGCACATTTTCAGATCTTGTTGTAGCAACACATTTCTGTGAACTCAGACTGGACTTTGATTTGTACACATTTTCAAGGTAATAACTGACAAGGAAGTAGGTCCACAGTGCTTGAGCTCCCTCCGAAATCTGATGAAGAACTCTGAAAATATTACATTTGAGTTCTCTTGGAGGACAGGGAAGGAAAGCATTAGAAAACTGAAGAGGTATGAAATGGGAAGCTAAGTTTCAGGACACTTGGAAATATTCAGTAAAAGAGACAACAGAATAGAGTAAAAAGACCAAAACCGTGTGAATTTGGGGGAACAAAAATCCCGTGTTTGTGTGGTGGATCCAACTTATGTGCGTGCCTTTGGGAAAATATAACTGGTGAGTTTTAGGATCTTCAATCATATGTAGATAAGACTATCTTTTTTTAGAGGTATTAAGTGCCTAATGCTTGAGACTTACTGGGCAATTACAACCTTCCACCATCTTGTCTGCACAGAGATCAAATGGGTTGTGTGCTTCAAAGATTTTAAGAATCACAAGAAGTGGCAAAAATAGTACAGAGGGTCGCCAGAGCCCGACACTAAATTTTTACACTGATAATATTTTACCTAAACGTTGTACCTTTTAATCAAGAAACTGACACTGGTACAAAACTATTAACTACAGATGTGTCCAAAATTCATCAGTTGTTACAGGCACTCAGGCGTGTGCATGTGTGTTTGTGCATTGTGGTGTGTGTGTGTGTGTGTGTGTGTGTGTGTGCAGTGTATCCGTGCATGTGTTTGTGCTGTGTGTGTGTGTATGATGTATGTGATGTGTATGTGATGTGTGTTGTGACGTGCAGTTCTATGAAATTTTATTATATGTGTAGATTTATGTAACCACCACTACAATCAGGATGTAGACTATTCCATCACTACAAAGAAATTGCCTTACACTAACCTTTTTCAGCCAAATCCCTACTGGCCCCTAACCCTTGGTAATCTCCGTCTGATCTTTTCTCCATCACTACACTTTTGTCATCTAAAGAATGTGATACAAACGTAGTCATACGTACAGTATGTAATTTTTTTGATATTCATTCTTTTCACTCAGTATAATGCCCTTGAGCCGATCCAAGTTGTTTGTGTACCAGTAATTTGTTTCTTTTACTGCTGAATTGATTTCCATTGTATGGAGGTATCGTGTCCTACCCACTGAAGGACATTTGTGTGGTTTTGCAGTTTGGGATATTGCAAATAAAGCACCTGTGAATATAATTTAAACATATTCATATCTGTAAGATTTTGTTTTAGTAGGATAAACACTTAGGAGTATGACTCTCGGGTTGCAGGATAAGAGTATGTTTAACTTTTTACAAAATCGCCAAACTGTTTTCCAGAGGGGCTGTATCATTTTACATCCCTAGCAGAAATGTGTGAGAGGTGCTGTTGCAGATGGGAGGTATTTTAAGAAATGTAAAATATGAAATATATTTCTTCTCTGACTTCTTGGACAAAGGGGAATTGGTCATAAAGTACATCTGGGAAAAAATTGCTCAACTGCATGCTAATACTAAGAAAGTAGGAAACATATGATTCACACTTATGCAAAATGTTATTTCCTCAAATGATTGAGGCTAAATTGACATATGATTAGATTGAATGGAAATTTATACATTACTTTCTGTATTAATCAGACCATATTCTTGTTTCTGTTTAGAATAGACAACAGATTTTACTGTATGAACTCACTCAAAATAAGCCAAAATGCTTAATGCCTTCAGAGATTCTTGTAAACATGGTCATTCATTAGCAATATGGAGCAGGGATACTTTATTTGGTGAAAGAAGCATTAGCAAGATTTGGAATGTAACACAATCCCAGCAGGCAATTAAGAGTTGCTTTAAAATACCTCCTATTTAATGAACCCAAGTGTAACACATCTTATACTATCTTCATAGTGAATAAAGACAATCCCTGGGAACAACTTCATGGCAGCAGAAGGCTGCTGTATTCATTCTTCAAGGGAGCCATTTTAAAGTGTGAAACTAATTTATTCCTAAATCAATAGCAAAAAAAAAAAAAATCCCCAAACATGTTAATGTAATTTTCATTTCTTCTCTTTAGTTAATTACAAAACCATAGACAAAAGAATTGAAGAATGAGATAGTCAACCAAATAATGTTAAACTAGTGTGTTCTTTACAGTTTAGTATCATTTATCATAGTTAATGAAATCCAAGATTGTAGTTATTAACATTTTTGGTGTATTTAAAATACTTCAGGCAAGGGGATCATCTTTTTATGGAAAAAATGTATTTTCAAACTTTCTCTTTGTAGCTCTATGTATTTTCCTAAATTTACCTTGTTTTGCCTGCTAAAAACAAAATGAACAGAAAATGAAAACACTTTTCATCAAAACAAACAACTCTACATAACTGTGGGTTTTCTCCTGTGAAATGGAATAGAGACTTTGAGAGTCATTGTAAAATATAGTAAGTTTAAAATAGCCAATAAGAAGGAGAGAAAAAAAAAATGAAAAAAATTACACATGATCTCACTGATTATAGGGATGAGGCATGGATTGAGAAGGGCCAGCCAGGACTACTGAGGAGCCCACAGGGCGTGATCTGCTTTTTCATCAGGTAAGAATGAGGGTGGTTTTCTGCCCTCTAGTTTTCTGACTTTGTGTCCTAATTCACTTTTTCATACTGCACTGTAAAAAATAATGTTTCTTTTTGCAGTCACGTTGTGCCTATAATTTATTTGTTCTTTCCCCTTAAATTTTATGTGTATCTTGGGAAAATTGCAAGTAGAAAGTTTCAGCAAAAAGAAATAAGCTTCTTTGAAACACTGTTAATAGAATAATCACCACAACAAACACAAATAAGGAAGGGGAGATTTTTTTCTACAGTAGTAAAGACACCTATAATATGTTTCCGTTTATGTTGTGTACCTTTAAGGTAATCAACAGAAATAAAACAAATGTATGCCTTTCACTGATTATGTTTCCCAAGGCAAGTTTATTATATCACAGCAGCTATAAATTATCAGTTTAAAACCAAATATAGATATTATTATGCACTAGGGTGCCTTTCTATGAGGATTAGAAATGATTTGATGATAGAAATTTATACCTAAGTATTTCAAAAGCAGCCACAGTAAAAACATTTCTTTCATTATTATGATACTCAACTGAAATTAGTTAAAGGAACATTGTGAAACATGCATTTTAGTGCAAGCTGTTTATCAGACCCACTCTTTGGACACTGAAAGCCTAAGTTAAGCACATTTGACTGCATACTGTAAAACACTTAAGATCAAACTCAGGATTGGGTGAGCTAGACACAATTACTGGTGTCAGCAGTTTAAATATAGTTCTTGCTGAGAACACCTTCAAGATAACTGTTCAGACCCATTCATTTTGCCAAGTACAGGCAATAATTGGTAACTGTCGGTGCTCCCTACAAACACCAGGCTCCTCCAAGAATAACCCAGCATGATTAGCTCTCAGCAATTGGCTGCACTTTTGCTGACTTCTTGTGAGTGGTTTTTCACACACAGTCACAGATAAACCCACTGTAACCGAATGCAGCTGATGACTCATTTCATGGCTTTCTGCTTGTCTCTTTCAAAGCTGTGTGTTGTTTCTGTTTTAGAAAGAACAAACATCTATTTTTAACCAAAGGGTGAATTTACTGCATTATTATTCAGAAAAGGCCCAAGCAGGCATCTTATCTCATGCTGTGACATGCAGAACATTCCTGGGTTTTGTTCCATAAATATAGCAAAGTTTTACTTAAAGGAACAATGTCAAAATGACCTTCAAACGTATCTATAGACTTTTGTGTGTTGCTACAGTAAATGCAGAATTCAAATTGAGTTTCTCTGCAAAATGCATTTTGGGAGAAGACATTTCTAGAGATTATAGATGGTTCAAAAGCAATTTAATGCTGGGTACACTTGGGGTGCTGTCTGATTCATGAATAATGAGGACACTTACATGTTCACTTGATATATGGTATTCAAACAGAACTCAATGAATATTTCTCATGGAGAAGGTGTCAGCTGGAGTAGTTATGTATGGGAGACTCGTTAAAAAAGGGTTCAGAGTTTGAAATAATGTACAATGAGGCTAATTTTCTTTTAAAGGACAATATATTATATTGCTGTAGAACTTGTTAAGAAGTGAATACTTGTCAAAGTTGAAAATTAAATATCTATAAAAATTTTTAGATAAAATATTAGTCTTGGCTGTAATATATAGATATATTTTTTTCTGAACCATGTTAAATCAAAATAACACCATTTTTTTTGGTATTTTTTATTCAATGGACATATACTATAATTCCCCACCAAGGATGAAACTCTGAATAAGGCTGTGTGAGTTTACCGTGAGGTAAGTTAATGACCAAATCATTTCCATACTTTGCTCTCAGCCTATAATCTAAATTGGAGCTTTTATTAACTGCCTGTTAAAGTAGTAAGATCAACTGTAGTCTAACTCCAAGTGTGTGTGTGTGTGTGTGTGTGTGTGTGTGTGTGTGTGTGCATGCACACCTGTGCCCATACTCACAAGTCTGAATTCAGGTCTAAGTACATTCATTTTTGTTGTTTGTTTTTGTGGCCTGTTTGATCTATAGCAAAGATTTTTACTTTTGTTTCAGATGTCGTTTGTTTTCTTATTTGTTTTACACTTGATTGTTCCTTTGAAATAGTGAAACAGGTTATAAACATTTTATATTGTGCCTCCTGCTGCTGTTATTAATTACTAATTCCTTAATGTGAAAATTTTGAAGGAAGTGTGGACCACTGATACAACAGCCATGGTTCAGTTTCCATTCAAGTGGAATGACTCTAAGACATGTTCTCCCCGTTTGATTTTTTTAAATGTTTATTTATTTTTGAAGGAGAGAGAGACACAGAGTGTGAGTGGAGGAGGGGCAGAAAGAGAGGGAGACACAGACTCCAAAGCAGGCTCCAGTTCAACGCAGGGCTTGAACTCACGAATCGCGAGATCATGACCTGAACCAAAGTTGGTGGCCTGACTGAGCGACCCAGGCACCCCTCCCAGTTTGATTTCTTGGCTATTATAAGTTTATAGTGCAAATAAACTCTTACTTCAGAAAATTTTACTTATTTAGTGATGACAAACCACTTTATTTAAATTGCAATTTTCCTGCCAATTCTTTTCAGTTCCCTTAATTTCTCTCTTTTTCCACAGCACTTATTCCTCCATAAGTATGATAAAACTTGCCTATCATTATGTTTGTGGCCTATCTCCCATCATAAGAAAATCAGCTCATGAAGACAGAGATTTTTGTCTGCTTTGTCTATTGAACTATATGTAACACCTAGAACAGTTTCTAGACCAAATAAGGTGTTTGAAAATGTTTGTTGAATAAATACAAGAACATATACTGGGATTTTGAGGTAAAGATTTTTATATATAATCATTGACATATAAGTCTGTATGCTTTCCTTTGCTTTTTATTATAAAACAAAATTTCAACTCAGATCAGTTTTAGAGACATTGAATCTTTCTGGAATGCTGTGAAATACTTCAATAGAGTTATGATATGCTAGAATTTTCATTTAGGTAATAAGGATTTTTTTTCAGAAAATGAATTTCTTAGATACCAATCTTAAAGTGTATGTAATATAAATTTGTTCTATTGTGAAAATACAGATTTCCTTTTAGATCTTTAGAAGCCCTTAAAGAACTCATAGATCTCACATCAACTTTGTAGGTACTATGAATCTGTAAATAGTTACGAGATAAGTTGTAGGATTTCAGAGTAGATAAGGATATTAAATAAGAAAATAATTGTAACTATTAGAGAAATGTTTAGAAATAATACTACAGATTAATATTAATTCTAAAATAACTTTATCTGAAAGGAAAAATAAATTTTATATTAATGTAAGTATTTGCTTATGGGATCTGTTCTATAAGAGGCAGAAAAAGGATTGCGAGCTAGACCATAAAAAGCACAGGCTATAATTTATGTAATACAGAAACCAACCTCAAGTGACAAAAGTTTAGCAATTTTAGGCCCAAGGACATAGTGAGGAACAAAGTGGCATGGGCAATCTTTGGGAGTTGATATAAAAATTCTCTACCTTGAATTTGATATTTTCATGGGTTTTTATAGCTGTCAAAACTCAGAAAGTGATACTATTGAAATGGCTGTAACTTATTTTACATAAATTATTCGTCAGCAAATTGATGAGGAAAATCAAAAGTCAGAAAAGATCTTCTGAGGAAAGTTATGAGAACTCATTGCCAACAGACCTATACTAAAGGACATACTAAAAAATAACATTCAAAGTTAAAGAAAATGATCCCTGTTAGAAAGTTAGCGGAATGAAGAAGAGTACATGTGAATAAATATTGACTATATTAGCAAAGCTTGTGTCTTGTTTACTTAAAATGTATGCCAAATTGAATATGACTGCAATAGTATATAATTTGTGAGAGAGTGACTTGATTTAAATTCTTCCTAATTACTTAGACGGCCCGGGAATAGGTCGAAAGTACGCATGAATATGAGATGTAAGTCACTAAAGAATATTGGATATGAAGTCACTATGGTGCAATCTCTTGGCTAGGGTTAAACAATAATGAAAGAGCAACATATATGTATAATAATGGGGGAGGGGACATAATTAAATAAACACACACAGCCACACTCAATCATCCTAAAGAAGGGAAGGGAAAAAAAAAAAAAAAGAGAGAGAGAACAGAGAGCCACTGGGCCAAATAATAAATAGTAAGACGGTAGGTTTAAACCAAACACATGAATAATAAACAACAATTTTAACTCAGCTAATGTGTCAATTAATAGACAATTGCTATTAGACTGTACACACAAATGCACATATACATACATTTCAATACAGGCATGTAATAAAAATAAACACCATAATGATAAAATGTTAACTTCATCAAGAACATAAAAATTTCTACATTGTATGAGCCTTCTAACTTATCCTCAAATGTGTGTAAAACAAACATTTACAAAAATGAAAGGCAAACTTACAGTTACATTGAGGGATTTTATATACTTCTCTCCATGACAGAGTAAGTGGACAAAAAAATTAACAAAAATATGGAAAATTTTAATATGTGATTAGCAAAATTGACTTATGCAATATATATTAAATGTTCACACACACAAAAGTAAGGTATTCAATAGTTAAATTGTACATGAAACTTAAAAAAAATGAACTTATGTATCACCACAAAGCACATCTCAATTAATTACAAAGGAGTACAATTATAGAGTATGCTTTATGGCTAAAACAAAATTAAGCAATAAATCAAAAATAAAAAGACAACAAAAAAGTCATGATTTGGAAATTAAGAAATGCACTTCTAAATAAGTCATAGATCAAAATGAAATCAAAATTGGAATAATAGTTTAGATCAATCATAATGATTGATTATACGCAACAAAACTTATGAAATACAGATAAGCTGTACTTAAAATTTATAACCTTAATACATATTTCAGATAAAGAAAAGCTAAAAAGCTAAAACTCAATGAGCTATGAATCTCAGAAGTTAGAAACAGATCAAAAAATTAAATCCCAAAAAATACAAGTGGGGGAAAATAAGAGTAGAAATTAATGAAACAGAAAATACATACACAATAGAGAGAACCAACAGAGTTAAAAATAGTTCTTTAAAATTTGATCTGATGAGAGTTATCTAGAAATGAGAGAAGGCACAAAAACATTAACAGGAATAAAAAGGGAACATTACTACAGATCTTACAGATTATCAATATTTTAAAAATATAGGGGCGCTTGGGTGGCTTAGTCGATTAAGCATCCAACTTCAGCTCAGGTCATGATCTTATAGTCAGTGAGTTCGAGCCCCGTTTCAGGCTCTGTGCTGACAGCTTAGAGCCTGGAGCCTGCTTTAGATTCAGTGTCTTCCTCTCTTTCTGCCCCTCCCCTGCTCACACTCTCTCTCTCTCTCTCTCTCTCTCTCTCTCTCTCTCTCTCTCTCTCAAAAAACAAACAAAAAAATTTTAAAAATTTTTTAAAAATTAAATATATATAAAATACAAACTTGGTATTCATGAATTGAAAGATTCAAAATTGTAAAGATGTCAATTCTCTCCAAAATTAAACATAAATTAAATGTAATCCCAATCAAAATTCAGTCTTTTTCATTATTGTTTGGAACTTCTCATGGTGATTTACAAAATATTATTATGTACAGTCAGTTCATTCTTGAAGAAAAGCATGATGAAAGATATTGCTTTCCTACATGTAAAAACTCATTATCAATTTATATTAAATAAAACAGCATGGACTTGACTCAAGAATATATAAAAATAACAGTGGAACAGGGTAGATTACAAATAGACTCAGGTATCTATGATTAGTTTATTGAGCATACAAATGGCAATATAAAGAGATGGGGAAACCACAGTATTTTTCACTAAATAAAATAGTACTGTATCAGTTAGTTAACCATATAGAAAAAGAAATAAACAAACAAAGAAAACCAAAGACACTTTCTCTTTACCACAAAAATAAAAATTTATTCTGAGGGGCTCTTGGGTGCTCAGTTGGTTAAGCAGCCAACTCTTGATTTTCAGCTGAGGTCATGATCTCAGGATTGTGAGATCCATCCCTGCATTGGGCTTCAGGCTGACAGCATGGGACCTGCTTGGGATCCTCTCTATCCCTCTTTCTCTGCCCCTCCCATGCATATGTGCACCCTTGCTCTTTCTCTCTCTCTGAAAATAAATAAAATTAAAAAAAAATATTCTGGGCAAATTACTGGTCTAAATATAGAAGGGAAAATAACATATCTTTTAGAAAATAATATAAGAATATATCATTATGTCCTTTAGGCAAGATTTCTTTTTCTTTTTCTTTTTTTTTCTTTCTGAGAGAAAGAAAGAGAAAGAAAGGAAAGAGAGAGAGAGAGAGAGGAGAAAGAAATGCACACATACAAAGGAGTGACAGAGGGAGAGAGAGAGAATCCCAGGCAGGCTCCACACTAAACACAGAACCTGACCCAGGCTTGATCTCACAACTGTGAGATCATGACCTGAGCTGACATCAAGAGTCAGATACTTAAGAGACTAAGCCACCCAGGTGCCCCAAGGTAAGATTTCTTAAATGCAATATGACTATGCAATTCAAATCTAGGACATACTTCAAGAGTGAAAAGATGTGATTAGCAATTATACTGAGACATGAACCAAGAATTTTTTTTTTCTTTTTAGCCAAGAATGTTTCAAGCAAACTGGGATATGTGGTCTGCCACATAAATAGGACACAAAAAGCATTAACTATAAAGAAAAAGACCGATACATTGATGACATTAAAATGCATAAAAATACATAAAATTAAGAGCAGGAAAGTGAAAAGGCAAGTCACATAATGGTAAACAAAATATTTGTATTCAGGTTTCATAGTAAATGCCTACAAAAACAAACACAAATTCAAAACAATAGACAAATGTCAAGAGAGTTGTATAGGACCATCACCAGTGAGGGAATCCAATGGTCAATAAACATGTTAAAAGTTCTCCTTTATTAAAAATCAGAGAAATGTAAGTTTTAAAAAGCCGAATGTATCAAGCGTTTACAAGGATGCTGAGAAACTGGGCAGTTATATACTAGTGACTCACAACTACTTCGGAAAACAATTTGGCATTATCTAAGCAAATTGAAGACATTCAACAATCTATGATCTAGTATTTCCATTGTATTTTCAACAGATAAGTTCACACATGAAAACTTCCAGAATGTTCATGTCTGACTTAATTATAATAGTTGACAACTCATGTCCAAACACGTTATAGTCAACAAACTGTGATATAGTCATGCAACAAATATGTATCTATGAAAATAAACAAACAACTGTAAAATAGAAAACTTCGCAGATGCCATGTTGGAAGAAGCCAATATGGAATCACACATGGTATAGGATTTCACTAAAGTACAGATATAAAATACATATTAGAAGTCAGGATAGTGGTTTGATTGGATGGTATAAATGGGATCCTGCTTTAAAATTGGTTTAAGGGGATGTCTATGGTGCTGTCAATGTTCTATTTTTTAAACTAGGATGTGGATGCATTATTTCCACTTCTGTGATAATTCACTTTACAGCTATCTTATTTTATTCTTATTGTTTGTGATGAGAAAAAGATTTGAAAATGACACCAAATGTTTTAAATAAAGAAAAAGACATATGTGTGTGTATGTATGTATTCAGCATCTAAATATTTATATGCTTAAATATTTATATATTTAACAAATAACACATATATGTAATATTTATCACATTTAAAGAGATTAACAAGACAAAACAAAAACAGGTCTAGCCTTAAATTTTTTTAGGGGCTCCTTGGAGCGATCAGTTGGTTAAGCGTCAGACTCTTGGTTTCAGCTCAGGTCATGATCTCACTATTGTGGATTGACCCCTATGTTAGGCTCTGCACTGAGCGTGGAGCCTGCTTGAGATTCTCCCTCTATCTTTTTCTCTCTCTGCTCCTTCCTCACTAAAGCTTTCTCTCTCTCTCTCTCTCTCTCTCTCTCTCTCAAAATAAATAAATAAACATTTTAAAAACTTTTGATGAAGTGCCTTTTGGTTGGCAATTAGTATATTCATCAGGAAAATGAATTAATTCTGAATGCAGACAGAATGATAGAGTTACCATGAATAAAATAAAAATTTTCAAAATTATTAGAAAAAAATGACAACTCCTCAATTATAATAAACAAATTTCTTTGAAATTAATGAAGCAGACAGGTAAAGATTCTTAAGTACATAAGATCTGAAGTACTCAATTAAGCTTTGTCAAAGGAACAAACAGTACTGGCAGAAAATAAAGAAGGTCTTATTGTTTTTCTTCAAACCATCACAGAATTGTCACGGAAAATTCCTATGTGTTAATCTGCAAAGGCAGTCTCAACATCAAAGAATCATTAACAAAAGCACTATATTTATTTGCTACAATACAATTAATTATAAGAAAATAATAAGGTCCCACAAAATTTGATAGGCTCATCAAAAACAGACTAACTTTATGTCTTAATAAGAAAGAGTGTAAACAAAATAGAAATTATACCATAAGTATGATTGAACAACAATGAAAATTCTTTGGAATGAAGTAAGGATACTATTTGTGTACTTAAATGCTTACATTAACAAGAAAGAATGAAATATTGATAATCGGGCCATTTGGCTACTCAAATCAATACATTAGAAAAGAAAGAGAAGAGCCAAGGGAGGTAAAATAAAGAACTCTCAATAAATTTTTAAAAAAGAAATAGAAAGCAAAACAAAAGCAGAGTAGAATAAAAATATAAAAAACAGACTCTAAAAATACCAGGAATTGGCCAAAGTTGGTACAATTGATCATGAAAGAAAGAGAGAAGGCCCATATACATGACATTAGGAAAGTAAAATGGGATATTATATGAGAATACATTTAAACACCATGTGAAGACACAATGAAGAGCTTTATGTCAATAAATGCAAGAACAACTAATTTAGAAAGTATATGAGAAAACCCACTGATAAATCTATTCCCAGAGGAAGGGAAACCAACAAAGCCTATAACTAAGATAATTAAAAGTAAATTAAAAAAAAAACCTACCCACAAAACAAATAAACACATCTAAAATCTCAACAGTAATACAAAGTGGCTTTTAGTTCATTTTTATTAAACCTTCAAGGAGCAGAGAGCCCCTCCTTCATATGCAATGCTTAAGAGATTCAAAAGTGAGAAAATTTTCCCAACACTTGTAATGAGTCTTGTAAACTCTTGTTACAAATCAGAGGGAACAAAATGATATCATGAGGGGGGGAAAAAACAAACATGTACACAGACACAGAAATCCAAAATAAAATATCAGCAATCAAAAAGAGCAACTGACATAAAATAATCAAATGATGAATAGGTATGAGGCATCTCAAGAAAGTAATACTTTTATATTGAAAATATATTATGACATTTGCTACATTAGCTTCTTAAATTATCAAAATATTTCAGTTATCTCAATGTAGGAAAACATTAATTTTAACACTCATTTACTGTTAACACACATACACACACATAATACACACACCAAAAATTAAGCAACAGAAACCTATTAGCAAATTGAAACCAGAAAAGGACACCTTGAGCAATGGGCTCCTATCAAAATCTACATCAAGGGGATATATTTAAGGAGAAGACACAAGTATCATGACTTTACAACCAGAAGTAATATAAGGAGACTGCCAGTATACACTACAACATTAAATATTGTACTAAATAAGGGCCTAAAGAAGATAATTACAGGAAACACAGAAACAAAATATTTTTACTCAAAAGTAATGTAACATCCACATAGAAAACCCACTGTGTCTATCAGCAAATGAATAGATCTTAGCAGAATATTCAGCAATGTGGCTAAATATACCTTAAGCGAAAATCAAAAATATTGTGCAGTAGGTTTGATTATTGCTTAAAATATACTTTTAAAATAAAGATCTTATTTACAATAATAGCAAAATACATAGTGCTAAGGAAAATTTAATAAAAGCAATCATAGAGCTTAAGGAAGAATTTTCTAAAATTTCAATGAAGGACACAAAAAAATGGAGATGTACTTCAAATTTTAAGGTGGTTTTCATTGTAATATCAATAGAGGTTTTCATAGAAACAGACATTTTTTAACAAATTTATGGAGACATAGAGAAAACAGGAAGAGAGAAGAGAAGAGTCAGGTGATTTGTCTTGATCATTTCATTTCGAGCTTATCAATTTAACGAAATTAGAACAATAATCCCTGGTGCGCCTGGGTGGCTCAGTTGGTTAAGTCCAACTTTAGCCCAGGCCATGATCTCACAGTTTGTGGCTTCAAGCCCCGCATCCAGCATTGTGCTTACAACTCAGAGCCTGGAGCCTGCTTCAGATTCTCTCTCCCTCTCTCCCTCTCTCTCTCTCCCCGCCCTAATCCCTCTCTCTCTGCCCCTACCCCACTCATGCTCTGTCTGTCTCTGTCTCTCAAAAATAAATGAACGTTAAAAAAAAATAAAAAAAGTACTACAATTCCTAAAATCCCCCTCTTTATGTAGTTCTACTTCATGATTGAAAAAAGAAGAAATGTTTCAAGATTTTCAAGATAGAATTGAAGCAGCAGCCATTGTGCTCTGAAGGTTACAATTGGGCACCGGCATGGTTGCAATTCACTCAGATCCTGGAGATTCTTCCTCCACTTCTCCAGCTCTTGTCAACTTGAATGAAGTTGAGTAAAGTATAGCATACATAGTAAAGCATGACTGGGAAGACACACACTAAATCTTAAATAGTGAGGCATGAAGGCGAATGAAATTGTAGAATGGGTACAGAGTGGATATTAACAAAAATTTCTTAGAACAAATATATAAGCAGAAAGGGCGAAAATGTTCACATTTCATATATCTGAATGGTGAATGAACTATATGTGAATACTATTCTATAAATTTCTGTTTCAAATAGTTCTTATTTCAACAAATTCCTGCAACAGGGAGATTTGAAAGAATATATAGCATTATGGCACAAAACTCAAAAGTTATGAATGAAAACAGTTATCAATTTTAATTAATACAAAAGACACGTGGGACAAAGCATCATCGTGTTGAGACACCAACATTACACATCTCTTGTAATTAAAAATTAAAGAAACAATATACAATGCTGATGTTTTTAATTTTTTAAAACTTTTTTTAATGTTTATTTTTGAGACAGAGAAGAGAGAGAGCAGGAGAGGGGTAGAGAGAGGAGGAGACACAGAATCTGAAGCAGGCTGTAGACTCTGTGTTGTCAGCACAGATCTCAATGCGGGGCTTGAACCCATGACCTGTGAGATCATGACATGAGCAAAAGTTGGATGCTTAACCCCCTGAACCACCCAGGTGCCCCAAGATAGTTTTATTCTATAGCTATTAAACCGAAAATTATCTTAATCTGTAGTTTATGCCTTTTTAGCTTACTCATATTCCATTACAATTTTTTGCTAATATTTCAAATAAATAAAAGTTTAGGACCTGTGTGTTTATACAGTATTGATTTTAACCACAAATTAGATGTGTTTATTAAAACTTATTTGAATACCAGCCCAGGCACTGTAATTTTTACTGTGGATTCACAGTATTATTTTAAATAAATTATTTGTCATTAATAGCAATTCACTAAGATATTTATGTTTTGCAAACATATATTTTCCAATATTTATTAAAAAATATATGTCTGTCAAGTCCTCAGATGATTAGAGTTATCTGACAACTGAATAAAACAATTTTATAATACATACTGAAAATCTCACTCATTAACTTAAGAAATACGGAAATAGTAAATATAGTGCCTATTTACAACTTGTAAGTTACTATACTTTAACTACATAGTCAATTATTTCACATTTGTTTTGTTATAAGCACTGAAACTAATATCAGATTATAATTGCCTTAGAATAAACCTCAAACACCTGTCCTTCTATAGACTTTTGGTCTCAAAGTAAAAATCCTAGATAAGACAAACCAGCAAATGGTGTTATATCAGTTGTTAAAAGGTGGAGGTATTTCTGAAAGAACTGAGGGTTTTTAATATCTGGTATGTAGCATTCATTACCATAAGTCATCCTAACCATTAAATGCCATCTCAAGGTCATCATGTAAGACCTAGAACAGCAATAATCAGCCTATTTAGAATCCATGACATAGGTCCCCTAAGTGCAAATTTGGTGTGAAAACACCTGCCATGATCTACAGGAATGTGAGCTAAGGGCAGGCTTCACATGGGAAAAGTTAAAATGTAGGATAAAAGCTAAAAAGTGCCAGAGGCACCTTAGGGATATGCGATGTGGACAGGAGACGCAAGAATAGATGGGAAATCATCAGTAACATTCATGCTGAATTTCTTATCTCTAGTCAACCAGATCTAGGCAGCTTTATTTCCCTTAACTCTTTTTCATCAGCTGCGTGAACCTAGCACTTCATACTCTGTGCCAGACAATCTCTGTACATCTAGGAAGAATCTGTGCACTTCAAAAAACTTTAGAAGACCTATGGCAATATTGTATAAATTTTTTCCATTTCAAGGAAATAAGAAAGTTATCCTCTCATCCATTAGCATCTATTATTAAAATAAGTATTTAAGTTATATGTATTTAATGTACAATGAAAGAGAGATTATAAAAATACAATTTGAGTCCTAAACAAAACATTTTTTTAAGGTTGAAATTGAATGATGTAATATAGTGAGTTGAACTTTGTATAGAAGTTTGTTGTAATAACCCATTAATTGGGATTATAGTAACTTTTATACAGGCACTTAGTTAAGACAATATCAGTCTTTAAAAAAGGTATGTAAACAACATTAACTTACTTTCTTTTTAAAGAACTATATTTATGTTACTATGGTAAGAACACTTAACATGAGATCTACCCTCTTAACAAATATTTAAGCGTACAAGACAATATTGTTAACTATAGACATAACATTGTAGAGCAGGGCACTAGGACTTATCTAGCATTACTGAAAATTTGTACAGTTATTAGGAACTCCCCATTTTCCTATCCCCCCTCTCCCTGGCAAGCACAGTTCTATTCTCTATTTCTATACTTTGACTTTTTATTATTTTATTTTATTTTATTATTTTATTTTATTTTATTTTATTTTATTTTATTTTTAAGTTTATTTATCTTGAGAGAGAGAGAGACAGTGTGAGCAGGAGAAGGGCAGAGAGAGAAGGGCAGAGAGGATCCCAAGCAGACTCCCTGATCAGCATGGAGACCGATGTGGAGCTCTATCTCATGACTGTGAAATCACAACCTGAGCCGATATGAAGTGTCAGTCGCTTAACTGACTGAGCCACCCTGGTGCCTTGTATGACTATTTTAAATAGCTCAAATAAATGCAATAATTTTAGAGATGAAAATTAAAGATTAATTCTGAGCTCTCCTAAAAGGGGATCACTCTCTTGACTTTGATATGGATGGGGTGCAAAAATAAGGTGGGAAAATCAGCACCCATTAGAATTCCTCCAAATTTGCATCTCTCCAAAATTGTAACATCTGGCTTTATTTATTTATTTATTTATTTATTTTTATTTATTTTTATTTATTATTTTTTTTAACATTTATTTATTTTTGAGACAGAGAAAGACAGAGCATGAACAGGGGAGGAGCAGAGAGAGAGGGAGACACAGAATCTGAAACAGGCTCCAGGCTCTGAGCTGTCAGCACAGAACCCGACGCGGGGCTCGAACCCACAGACCGTGAGATCATGACCTGAGCAGAAGTTGGACGCTTAACCGACCAAGCCACCCAGGCGCCCCCATCTGGCTTTATTTAAATGGTCAAACTCCCTTTGATTGTCTGCTTTGCATTTTCATTTAGCAATATTCCTATAGCAAAGGCAATAAAAAATAGAAGTGCTTTGTTCTCCGCTGACTACTTAGTTACTAAAAAATGCGTCTAACAGAGAAAAGAGGCAACAACCCCTTTGACCTAGAAATGTCTCCATGGGCAAGGGAAACAAAAGCAAAAATAAACTATTGAGACTTCACCAAGATAAAAAGCTTCTGCACAGAGAAGGATACAATAAACAAAGCTAAAAGACAACCAACAGAAAGGGAGAAGATATTTGTAAATGACATATTGGATAAAGGGTTAGAATCCAAAAATCTATCAAACTCAACATCTCAAAATTAAATGATCTAATGAAGAAATGGGCAAAAGACATGAATAGACACTTTTCCAAAGAAGGCATCCAGATGGCTAACAGACACACAAAAGGATGCTCAGTATCACTCATCATCAGGGAAATACAAAATCAAAACCACAATGAGATACCACCTCACACTAGTCAGAGTGGTGAAAATTAACAACTCAGGAAACAGCAGATGTTGTTGAGGATGTGGAGAAAGGGGAACACTTTTGCACTGCTGGTGGAAATGCAAACTGGTGCAGCCACTCTGGAAAACAGTATGGAGTTTCCTCAAAAAGTTAAAAATAGAACAACCCTATGTCCCAGCAATTACAGTACTAGAAATTTATCCAAAGGATACAAAACTGCTGATTCGAAAGGGCACATATACCACAATGTTTATAGTGGTGCTTTCAACAATAGCCAAATTATGGAAAGAGCCCAAATTTCCATCAACTGATGAATAGATAAAGAAGATGCGGTGTGTGTGTGTGTGTGTGTATAAATGTGTGTGTATGTATATGTATATACATATATGCAATAGAATATTATTTGGCAATCAAAAAGAATGAAATGTATGTATGTATATATATGCATATATATGCAATGGAATATTATTTGGCAATCAAAAAGAATGAAATCTTGTAATTTGCAACATCATGGATGGAACTAGAATATATTATGCTAAGTAAGATAAGTCAGTCAGAGAAAGACAGATATGATTGCACTCATGTGGAATTTAAGAAACAAAACAGATGAACATAGGGGAGAGGAGGAAAAATAAAATAAGATAAAAACAGAGAGGGAGACAGGAGGAGTTTAGATGGCAGAGGAGTAGGGGGATTGGAATTTCCCTCATCCCTCAAACCGAGCAGTATTGAGGTCAGAACACTTGGAACACCCAGGAAATCAATCTGCACAGCAGCAGAAAGATCTCCACAGGTGGAAAGAGACAGCTTGGTGGGACAGAGGTGCGTGTTTGCAAATTGGGAGAGATAAAATGAGTGGTGTAGGCATGGAGGGGAGGTGGAAAGACCAAAGGAAGAGAAGAGAGGTTATGGAAGTGTAGGTATATTTAGACACAGGAAAAACCTCTCCAGACCATGGATTGGGGAATGAAAAATATGGAGAGAACCAGTTTCTGTCTTGCAAACAGCCTCAGGAGTGAAGATCAGAGTCTTCAGGGTTCCGCGATTTCCTCAGGACTGGACATGTGCATGCCTGGAGGGAGGGGAGCCAGCCCCAGCTGCACCTGTAGAGAGCAGTCTCTTCCCTCCAGTACTGTGGGAAGAGGGTTTATTGCTCAACCAAGGACAAAAGACCCTGCAGGTGCCAGACAGAGGCCCTGGATGTCAGCTGGGTGGATTGGCGCTATTCCAGAGCCAGGTCCACACAGGGCAGGACCCTTTGTAACACTGGGTTTTGTTTTTTTTTTATTTTTTTAATGTTTATTTATTTTTGAGACAGAGAGAGACAGAGCATGAACGGGGGAGGAGCAGAGAGAGAGGGAGACACAGAATCAGAAGCAGGCTCCAGGCTCTGAGCCAGCAGGCCAGAGCCCGAAGCAGGGCTCGAACTCACGGAGGGTGAGATCGTGACCTGAGCTGAAGTCAGACGCTTAACAGACTGAGCCACCCAGGTGCCCCTGTAACACTGGGTTTTAAACCCCATTGGAGCTTCTGGGAGGCATGGGAGACTGCAGAGCAGGACAAATGGGCCCATGCTGCTCTGTGAGGACTGCCTGAAGAGCGTGGTTTGAGACACCCAATCTGGGGAGGAGAGATTGGGGTGTCGCCATTTTCCTCCCCATCACCAAATCATTGGGGCTTCAGGGAACAGGGCAGCAGCCCCCAGTGAAGGCGGGACCCACTTACACCAAACCCCGCCCCTCCATGCCTCCTAATTGATTATCTACCTGAGCAGGACTGACATTAACAAAACCAGACAGCCTCTCCTCCAGACCAGCACAGCCACTGGTTCCAGGCACCAACAGACAACTGTCCTGCTGTTTTGTACGCTAGTCTGTTGTTTAAATTTTTGTTTGTTTGCTTTATCATTTTTTTTTCTTTTCTTTACTTCCCTTCATTTTTCCTTCTACCCTCCTCCTTTCCCTCCCACCCCCGTTCTTCCTTTGGAATCAGAATATATGTATGTATGTATGTATGTATATATATATACATATATATATATATATATATATATATATATATATATATATGTATATATATTTCTCTTTCTTTTTGTCTCTGTTCTGGTTGTTTCTTTGTTTAATCAGGTATTTTTATTCTTTTTACACCTTTTCTGTATCTCCTTCTTTATTTTCCTCTTTCTCTCTGGATTAAGCCTTACAGATTCTTTGATTCTCTGTCTGGTCTTTTTCTCTGCCCCTGTCATTTCTCTCTTTGTATGGGATAAGGTTTCTTCTTCTCCCCCTTTTTCCTTTTTACCAGGGTTGCTTTAATGAACAAATCAAAGCACACCTGGTAGAAGGTATAATCCATCACTACAAGGAGTGAGATAAAGCAACCAAAGACATAACAACACAGTACAAGCAACATACTCCAAAAACACTTCCTGATGTGCCCAGCCCTGGACAGTGTATTACCCCTTTTTAAGATAGTAGTACTCACAGGTGCAGGACACATAACAGGCTGTTAAAACACATAAAACACAGAAAACTATCCAAAATGACAAAATGGAAGCATTCTCCTAAAAAGAAATTCCAGAGGAAATGACAGCTAGAGCATTGTTCAAAACATATGCAAACAATATATCTGAACAAGAATTTAGAATAATAGTCATAAGACTAAAGCTGGGCTTGAAAAAAAGCATAAAAGACAGCAGAGAATCTATTGCTGCAGAGATCAAAGACCCAAGAAATAGTCACAATGAATTAAGAATTGATGTAAATGAGATATGAAATAAACTAAATGCAGTGACAGCAAGGATGGGAGAAGCAGAGGGGAGAATAGGTGAAATAGAAGTTAAAATTATGGAAAATGATGAAGCTGAGAAAAGGAGAGAAAGGAAATTACTAGACCACGAGGGGAGAATTAGAGACATAAGTGATTCAATGTAATGAAATAATATCCATATCATAGCAGTTCCAGAAGAAGAAGAAGAGAGAGATAAAGGGTCATAATTTGTTCAAATTGCATAATTATATGATTATGCAATTTGCACAAATTGTAATTTGAACAAATTATAGCTGAGAACTTCCCTAACTGGGGAAGGATGCAAACATCAAAGTCCAGGAGGCACAGAAACTCCCTCAAAATCAACAAAAACAGGTCAACACCACAACATATTATAGTGAAACTGGCAAAATACAAAGATAAAAAGAGAATTCTGAAAGCAGCTAGGGACAAACGGTTCTTAACCTACAGGGTAGACACAAGGGTAGGAACAGACTGGTCCACTGAAATTTGGCAGACCAGAACGAGTGGCAGGAAATATTCAATGTGTTGAATAGGAAAAATATGAAGCCAAGAATCCTTTATCCAGCAAGGCTATCATTCAGAATAGAAGCGGAGTTAAAGGCTTTCCCAGACAAACAAAAAATAAAGGAGTTCATGACCACAAAACCAACCCTGCAGGAGATCCTAAGGGGGATTCCGTGAGTGGAAAGCAGCAAAGACTAAGGAGCAGAGACATCACCGCAAGCACGAAAACTACAGATAAATCCATATGTTTCAATAATCACTGTGAATATAAATGGACTAAATGCCCCAATCAAGACATAGTGTATCAGAAAGGATAAAAAAACAAGATCCATCTATATGCTGCCTACAAGAGACTCATTTTGGACCTGAGGACACCTGCAGATTCAAAGTGAGGGGATAGAGAACCACCTATACTGGATATCAAAAGAAAGCTGGAGTAACATACTTATATCAGGCAAACTGGATGTTAAAACAAAGATGGTAACAAGAGATGAAGATGTATCATAATTAGGGGGTCTATCCATCAAGAAGAGCTAACATTTGTAAGTGTTTATGCCCCCAATGTGAAACTCCCAAATATCTAAATCAACTAATCGTAAACCTAAATAAATGCATAGGTAACAATACTGTGATTGTAGGAGACCTTAATACTTCACTTACAACAATGGCTGACTCATATAGACAGAAAATCAGTAAGGAAACATCAGCTCTGAATGACTTTGGACCAGATGGAGTTAACAGATATATTCAGAACTTTTTACTTAAGAGCGGCAGAATACTTTCTTGAGTGCACACAGAACATTCTCCAAAATAGATCACATACGGGGTCACAAACAACCCTTAACAAATATAAAATGATTGAGATCATATCATGCATATTTTCAGATCACAACACTATGAAATTAGAAATCACAAAAAAAAAAAAAATTAGAAAGCCTCCAAATACATGGAGGTTAAAGAACATCCTAATAAAAATGAATGGGTCAACCAGGAAATTAAAGAAGAAACTAAAAAATATATGGAAGCAAATGAAAATGAAAACACAACAGTCCAAACCCTTTGGGATGCAGCAAAGGCAGCCCTAAGAGGACAATATATTGCAATCCAGGCCTATCTCAAGAGGCAAGAAAGGTCCCAAATACAGAACCTATCCTCACACCTAAAGGAACTAGAAACACAGCAGCAAAGAAAGCCCAAAGGCAGAAGAAAAAGAAAAATAATAAAGATTATAGCAGAAATAAACAATATAGAATAAAAAAAACAAACAAAAACAAAACAGTAGAACAGATAAATGAATCTAAGAGCTGGGTTTTTTTGAAAGAATAAACAAAATTGATAAATCACCTAGCCATACTTCTCAAAAAGAGAGAGGACCCAAATAGATAAAATCACAAATGATAGAGGAGAGATCACAACCAACACCACATAAATACAATTATTAGAAAATCTTATGAAAAATTATATGCCAACAAACCAGAAAATCTAGAAGAAATGGACAAATTCCTAGACCCCACATACTACCAAAACTCAAAAGGGAAGAAACAGATAATTTGAACAAATCCATAACCAGCAAAGAAATTGAATTGATTTCTCCCAACAAATAAGAGTTGTGGGCCAGATGGCTTTCCAGGGAAATTCTACCAGACATTTAAAGCAGAGTTAACACCTATTCTTCTTGGGGCAACTGGGTGGCTCACTCGGTTAAGTATCCAACTTTGTCTCAGGTCATGACCTTGCTGTTTATGAGTTCTAGCCCCGCATCAGACTCTGTGCTGACAGCTTGAAGCCTGGAGCCTGCTTTGGATTCTGTGTCTCCTCCTCTCTCTGCCCCTCCCATGCTCATGCTCTGTCTCTCTCTGTCTCTCAATAATAAATAAATGTGATATATGACATTAATACAAGAAAGGATAAGAACCATATGATCCTGTCAATAGATGTAGAGAAAGCATTTGACAAAATACAGCATCCTTTCTTGATAAAAACTCTCAAGAAAGTCAGGATAGAAGGAACATACCTTAACATCATAAAAGCCATATATGTGAAAGGCCCACAGCTAATATCATCCTCAATGGCGAAAAACTGAGATCAGGAACACGACAGGGATGTCCACTCTCACCAGTTGTTTAACATAGTTTTGAAAGTCCTAGCCTCAGCACTCAGAAAACAAAATGAAAAAAAAAGGCATCCAAATTGGCAAAGAAGAAGTCAAACTTTTCACTTTTCTCAGATGTCATGATACTGTACATGGAAAACCCAAAAGACTCCAAGAAACTGCTACAACTGATACATGAATTCACCAAAGTCGCAGGATATAAAATCAATGTACAGAAATTGGTTGCGTTTCTATACACCAATAATGAAGTAACAGAAAGTGGTCAAGAAATTGATCCCATTTATAATTGTACCAAGAACCATAAAATACCTAGGATTAAACCTAACCAAACAGGTAACAGATCTGTGTGCTGAAAACTATAGAAAGTTTATGAAAGAAATTGAAGAAGGCACAAAGAAATGGACAAACATTCCATGCTCATGGATTGGAAAATGTTAAAATGTTGTTTAAATGTTAAACATTGTTTAACAATGTTAAAATTGTTAAACAAGTCGATACTTTGTTAAAATGTCGATACTTCCCTAGCGATCTACACATTCAATGCAATCCCAATCAAAATAGCACCAGTATTCTTCTCAGAGCTAGGACAAACAATCCTAAAATTTGTATGGAACCACAAAAGACCCCAAATAGTAAAGTATGTTGAAAAAGAAAACCAAAATGGGAAGCATCACAATCCCGGTGGACTTTAGCTTGTACTGCAAAGCTGTAATCATCAAGACAGTATGGTATTGGCACAAAAACAGACACATAGAACAATGCAATAGAATAGAAAACCCACAAATGGACCCACAAATGTATGACCAACTAATCTTCAACAAATCAGGAAAGAGTATCCAATAGAAAGAAAAAGACCATCTCTTTAACAAATGTGCTGGGAGAACTGGACAACAACATGCAGAAGAATGAAACTGGACCACTTCCTTACCCAGTACACAAAAATAAACTCAAAATGGATGAAAGATCTAAATGTAATACAGGAAACCATCAAAATCATTGAGGAGAAAACAGGCAACAATGTTTTTGACCTAGACCACAGAAACTTCTTTCTTGACATGTCTCTGAGGGCAAGGGAAACAAAATCAAAAATGAACTATTGGGACCTCATCAAGATAAAAAGCTTCTGCACAGCAAAGGAAATAGTCAACAAAACTAAAAGGCAACCAACAGAATGGGAGAAGATATTTGCAAATCACATATTGGGTAAAGGGTTAGTATCCCAAATCTATAAAGAACTTACCAAACTCAACACCTGAAAAACAAATAATCCAGTGAAGAAATGGGCAGAAGACATGAATACACACTTTTCCAAAGAAGCCATCCAGATAGCTATCAGACACATGAAGAGATGCTCAATATTGCTCATGATTAGGGAAATACAAACAAAAACACGTTGAGATAACACCTCACACTGGTCAGAGTGGCTAACATTAACAACTCAGGAAACAACAGATGTTGAGGATGTGAAGAAAGGGGGAAACCTCCTGCACTGTTGATGGAAATGCAAACTGGTGCAGCCACTCTGGAAAACAGTGTGGAAGTTCCTCAAAAAGTGAAAATAAAATTACCCTACAACCCAGAAATAGCACTACTAGGAATTTATCCAAAGGATATAGGAGTGCTGATTCGTAGGGGCACATGTACCCCAACGATGACGCAGCACTATCAACAATGGCCAAATTATGGAAAGAGTCCAAATGTCCATCAACTGTTGAGTGGATAAAGAAGATGTGGTATACATGTACAATAAAATACTATTCAGTGATGAAAAAGAATGAAATCTTGCCATTTGCAACAATGTGGATGGACGTGGAGGGTATTATGCTAAGTGAAGTAAGTCAGTCAGAGAAAGACAGTTATTATATGTTTTCATTCATATGTGGAATTTGAGAAACTTAACAGAAGACCATAGGGGAAGGGAAGGAAAAATAAGTTACAAACAGAGAGGAAAACCAACCATCAGACTCTTAAATACAGAGAACAAACTGAGGGTTGATGGGGGTGGGCAGGTGGGCAGGTGGGAAAATGGGTGATGGGCATTGAGGAGGGCAGGTGTTGGGATGAGTACTGGGTGTTAAACGCAAGTGATGAGTCATGGGAATCCACTCCTGAAGCCAAGACTACACTGTATGTTAGCTAACTTGACATTGTTATAAATAATAAATAAATAAATAAATAAATAAATAAATAAATAAATAAATAAGACTAAAAGCAAAGCAAACCAAAACAAACCAAAACAAAACAAAAAACACCAGAGAAGGAGGCAAACCAAAAAGACTCTTAAATAAAGAGAACAAACTGCAGGTTGCTAGAAGGGTGTTGTGTTGGGGGATGGGCTAAATGGGTGATGGGCATTAAGGAAAGCACTTATTGGGATGAGCCCTGGGTGTTATATGTAAGTGATGAATCACTAAATTCTACTCCTGAATCCATTACACTATATGTTAACTAACTTGGCTTTACATAACATTAAAAATAAAAAAATAACTAAGTAAGTAAATAAATAAATGAATAAATAATATGTCTAATAATGATGAATCCCCAAGAAAATTATGATTAAGTCCTTCTAAACTGTGGTCTTGTGTGAAATTGAAAGTAGTGAGAATTAGTTCTTGACCTCCCTGGCCTCTTCACTGTGCTTTCCTTCCTTAGCTATCTGGTGATATTATGTCACCTTCCTCTCTTTATACCTAGTAACCTCTCCTCTCAGAAGAAAAAAAATAATAATAATAATTTATACTACATTCTGTAAGACTCATTTAAACTGTCGGTGTTATCCTTCCCAGGGAGATTTACATTTCATGAAGTTCATGGAATAATGTTTTATCAGTGGCATCAGTGATGTGATGGGTGAGGCATTATTTTGAAGTAATAATGGCTTTCTGAGTACCTCGGAAATAGCACTATGTCCAGACATTTAGTGTCTGCTTATGAGGTGAGTGCTACTTACTATATACAAACTGTTGCACAGGAAATGACAAATGGGAGGGGAAGGGGAAAGTCAGAGTACAAGCTAATTACAATAGAAGCACATATATTAAGAGAGTTGTAACACAATGGGAAATTAGGGTTTTATTTAGTCTTGAAATGCTTCCTTCCCACATCAACGGTGACAATACCATATCCTGAGTCAAAATACAAAATTTACATTATAATTATCGATTTAAAAACCACTTATCTCTCTTCCACAATCTCTCTCATATTGAAGAATAAAGTTTTGTCTTCAAATTTTTAAAAATCATGTTTAAATAAAATTCCCTCAGAAGTGTGCTATTTAAAATTCGAAATTCTTTGCAGAAGGTCCATGCATTCTCATGATTTTAGAGCAAGTCTAACAAATTTATCCCTTCCCTTGCTTTTACACGATTTTCAGAACTCTGCCAAAATCGCACATCTGGCTCTTTGCCTGTGCACCTGATGTTATCTCGAGAGAAATTATATAAATTAAACACAGACACACAAAAAGTCTTTTAAGAATTCAAAGCAACAGAATATATATCTAAGAAAACAAAAAGTTGTTTTCTTAGAGTTGGAAAAAAAGGATAAAGGACGTTAGTGGTATTAAGCTAGGAAACTAACAAAACAATGGCAGCGCAGAATAAGTGGGGCAAAAAGAACAATTGAAAATGATAGAGTGTGGAAATACGTTGTGTGGGCTATGAAAAACATTAAAATCATTTTCTTCCATCTTATGTGGGGCTTTGGTCACTAGCTCTTTTTAATTTATTTTTTTTTAACTTTTGAAAATAGTGAGACCCTGGCATATTTGCCAAAATTGTCTCTTGCTTTATTTCTTCTGCCTTTGTGTTACCCAGAATTATGGCTTGTCCTGAAGATTCAGGCTTACTCCTTACTTCCTGGGCTGATTGTGAGAGAGTTAAGCATATATATATATATATATATACACACACACACATACATATAAAATATCTCTCTCAGGTTATTCTCCACTTTCCTACCACTTGACCCTCTCCACAGGTCTTTGCGAGCTAAAAATGAATTATTACCAGTATGACACGAACATGCCTTCTGATCTATCATGCTGCACACTGCCTAGAAATGAGTTAACTTATTCAAGATTGATTCCTTGCAAATTAGCCTTCCAGAAAGAGAGCTGGCCTTTCAAAGAACTCCCTAGATCTCTAAAGATACGGGAGAACAGGATCCAAGGCCAAAGGTACACCACGTCATGAAGCTACATTTATAAATCTTGAACATCATCTCTTGATCGAACCGGGGGATATATGGATATCCCTAAACCGTGAATGCTGAAGTGAGAGAACCTGGCCACAGACTAGGATGCTGCCATATAATATTATTTTTGGATCTCAGCACCCATGATGCCAGAGGAGGGGTGTGTTCCCTAATCTTGCAGTCTAAAAAGCCCACAAGTGAAAAAGGTCAGTGTCCCTCTCCTATGGCTGGATATCCAAACCTGATAGATCCCTGTGTGCTGTGTTGGAATGTAGTGGCATTGAAGGATCTATACATCTCCTGCCTATAATTTTTCTTAAGCCTGTGATGTATGTTATCAACTATTACTGTCATAGTTTTTGGTGTGGTCAGCTTAGTTCACCCTTACAACAGGCACTTAACTGACCTCACTGATTAGATCTTGGCCTAACTCCCACAACAAAACCCATTTCTTTTTCTTTTTGTTGTATAGCAAATTATTTAAATTTAACTATAATATATGTACTGTGAATAAAGTGCATATATAATAAGTACACACTTCCATGAATTTTAACCAAGTGGATTATCAATATTAGCATCATAAGTCATGAAATAAACCCTTTGGACTTTCAGATAGTTGAGCTAATGGCGTAAAAACATATCTCTCCACATAGTATCCAAAAATTACAACGATCAACCTAAGAATAAAAGAAACAACATGCATTCTACACCTGCAGCGTAGAAACACAGAAAACATTAGAAATTTAAAACTAGAGTAGAAGTGGTACTAAAACTTGTACAAAACAAAATTGTAGAGCAATGCCATTTATAAAAACCTATACAAAATGCTATAAAATATAAGCAAAAATAGCCAAAAAACACCTTTTTAAAGGATACACCATTTTCAAAATGGCTTTATTCCCAGAATGCAGGCTGGTTGAAAGTTATGATTCCTAGTAATATCACTCACCACGTTAGTAGATCTAAGATTAAAAAAAAAAATGCTTATCTCCATAGATATGCATATAACTTTTAGCAAAATTCCACATCCTTTCATAATTAAAAAAAAATACTCAATAAAATGAGAATTAATGGATACTTTCTTTTTCTGAAAATAAAGCCCAGTCACAAAACTACATCTCATTTATAGGGAATCTAAAAGGCATGTTCACCAAAATCAAGAAAAAAGCAAAAGTGCCCACTATCTCCACTACTTTTCAACACTGCACAGATTTTTAGACAATGAGGCAAGAGAAATCAATTGGAGCCATTAACAATAGAAAAAAAAAATATCCAAAATTATCTCTGTTTGGATGTTGCCTTAGATTGTGTTCTCGCAGAATTAGACACGGATGGGAAGATTTCCATTTAGGATGGTCTTTATTTTAGCGGGGGTTTATCTTTGGGATCAATACTCATCGGGATTGGCTATAGGAAACTAAAGCAACATAGTCCTCAGCTGATTTTGCTTCTCCCGGGAGTCCTTGAACTGGGACGGAGCTTCAGAGATGCCCTATCTTCAGGCCAGGGGGCCTGTGGCTTCATACACCAACATACAGCAGTCTTTGGATATGGGGTATCACCAAAGAGCATATGTGACTTTGGACAGGGTTCTTTCTTTGGCTGAAAGAAATTCTTAGAATAGGATTCAGCTGGGAGCTATCATCTGCCATCACTCCCAGCTACTGAAGTAATGGAACCCGAAGGGGGACATCTGAGGTATACCTAGAGGTCTCCAGAGAATGGATGGCTTAGCATAATTCTACAAATAAAGCATTTTATAGTAAGATAGCAGAACATAAAAATAAACATTTAAAAATCAATAGCCTTCATATACCTAATGAGATAGAAAATACAATCTAAAGAAATATACAGTAGAGCACAAAGGAACACTAGAAATAAATTTAACAAGAAATGTGAAAAATCTACATGAGGATGACTATCAAAACTCCTGAAAGACACTAGAACAAGTAAAGACCTCCTTTATTCCTGGGTAGAATGAAACAACATCATAAAGATATCTACTATCCTTAAGTAGATTTATACACTCAACATAATCCCAATAAAAATACCGAATTTTATGGAGATTTCAAAATATGCTTGGAAAAATTCTCAAGAACAGCAAGAAGAAGTTTGAATAAGAGAAGGAAAGAACACTATCTACAAGATATTAAAAATATTGTATAAACCTTCAACAATTAAAATAAATTGACACTGGCATACTAATCAGTAGAAGAGAACCTCGGTATAAAATTTTTAAATAGGAATCTAAATCATTAAATTTAATATGTATTTTTTAATGTTTATTTCTGAGGGAGAGAAAGAGAGACAGAGTGTGAGTGGGGGAGTCTGGGAGAGAGAGGGAGAGAGGGAGACACAGATTCCAGGCTCTGAGCCTGGAAGCAGGCTCCAGGCTCTGAGCATTCAGTACAGAGCCCAATGTGGGACTCGAACTCAGGAACAGCAAGATCATGACCTGAGCTAAAGTCAGACACTTAACCGACTGAATCACCCACGCACTCCAATATATATTTTTGAAATAAAGAGTGCTGGGAAAACTGGAAGGCCGTACGAAAAAAAATGAGGGGCGCCTGGGTGGCTCAGTGGGTTAAGCGTCCGTCTTGGGCTCAGGTCATGATCTCACAGTTCGTGGGTTTGAGCCCCACATCGGGCTCTGTGCTGACAGCTCAGAGCCTGGAACCTGCTTCGGGTTCCATGTTTCCCTCTCTCTCTTCTCCTCTCCTGCTCACACTCTGTCTCTCTCTCTCAAAAATAAACATTAAAAAAATGATACATACATCACGCAATACACAGGAAGCCTCAAATGGTCAGAAACTTGAATGTAACTGTACAAGTTCTAGAAGAAAACAGGATGAATTCCTCTACAAACAGATGTTAAAAAACAAAACAAAACAAAACAACTACTTGTGACTTAAACCCAATGCAGTAAATGAAAAGATTGACAAATTTAAGTTTACAATTAAGATTGCACAGAAAACAAAATACTATAAAGATAATAAAAAGTCAAATAAGTTGGAGAAAATATTTGTAACGTAAACCACAGGTAAAGGAATGACATAGTTATTAAGAAGTCATAAGGAATGTAGGCCAAATCTTAATAACTTAATTGAAAAATTAATTACATGAAAATGATTAATAAATATAATAAAATTGTTCTTAAAAATAAAATATTCAGCTTCAATCATAATGAGAAATGTAAAACAAAACTTCACTGAGATACCATTCCTCTCCTATCAGATTGGCAAAATTATAACTTTTTGAAAACATTTTGTTGGTAAGGCTGTAAGAAAACAGCTACTCAAAACAATGCTAATGAGAATGTAACTGAAATAACCAGAGAAGAATTTGACAGTATGTAAGAAAATCATGTTTTTATCTCTTTACCTTGCAACCTGTTTTGAGGAATCTATTCTATACAAAAATACCTATGCACAAATTAATTCATTGGGGCATTATTTGCAATTGTACACTTTATTTTTTGTTTATTTATTTGAGAGAGAGAGAGAGAGAGAGCAAGCAAGGGGTAGAGAGGGGCAGAGGGGGCAGTGAAAGGGAGAAAATCTTAAGCAGCTTCAGGCTCAGCACCAAGCCAGATGTGTGGGGCTCGATCGAAGGACTCTGGGATCATGACGTGAAACGAAATTAAGAGTCGCACACTCAACCGACTGAGTCACTTAGGCACCCCTGCACTTGTACAATATTGAGAAGTAAAATCTTTAAATGCTCATACTCATTGAAGAGAGTATGGTGTATTTCCTCAAGGATGTACTATGCAGCCATAAAAACAAGAAGAATGATATTTGTGGACTTATGTGGAATGACTTCAAAAAAGGCAAATTCCAAAAGAATTCCTTTAGTTTTTTTAACTTCTGTGTAAGAATGATGGGAAAACATAAAAATATACATGAATTTATTTATTTTGCAAAAAGAAACATAGGAAGCATAGATCAGAAATCAAAGAGATTAGTTGTATGGGAAAAAGTTTAAGGGATCAGGATATTACTGAATCTTTTTTTTTTCTTAAGTGTGGTGTTGATTTATGCAACCATGTTAATGTTAGTGTCCAAAAATAAAAATTAAAAATTAAAAAAAAACTGGTAAAGAGGAAAATGGTTAACATAGACTATTAAAAGGGATAAATAAATGTTTCAAATGAATAAAAACAGAATTAATCCAAGTGTCTTTTGTATATTATTTTGACTATAGAAAAGACTAAAGACTAAAATAACCATAAACATTATTAAACTCTCAGTATTTTTATTTTTTTACCATGGCACTATTTTTTCTTTGCAACTGCTTTCTGGGGATGCTAAGAACTAGACAAGAAGCAAAACCTGAGAGGCCTGTTTTAACCATTTGAGGAGTGAAATTACATGGAAAGGAAAAGATTTATGGTATTACATTGAAATTGGAGGGATCCATTTTTTAGGTAGAAGCAGATACTGATATATTTTCTAGATCAATCTATGAAACGGGCCTGGAAATTACAATATTTTCAGTGGAGGTGAACACATACAGGACCAAGACACTATTTTTTTAAATATTATTCTCCATCAAAAAAGAACTATATAGGTCCTTGAGAAAAAAAAATGGCTGAGTATGAAAGTTTCATTTCCCTAGATCTTCAACAACATACAATATTGACAGTCTTTTTATTTCATCCAGTCTGGTGGTTGTAATGGTGTTATCTCATTATTATTTAGATTTTCTTTGCACTAATAAGGAGGTAAGAGTAATTTCTTGTATTATTCAGGTATTTTGATAACCTTATTTTGTGAAGTGTCCGTTTCCATTCATTTGACCATTTTGGTATTGTGTGAATATTTATTTATTTATATGAATCCTTTACATTGGTAATAGGACTCTTTCCCTGATACAAATCTTGCAAATATCTTCTTCCACTCCAGGGCTTGTTTTTTCACTTTCTTAATGCAATATTTGATGAACAGTGTTATTAGGTTAATGATATTTAATTTGTTAATCTATTTCTGTTTAGTTTTTCTTTGGTTTAAGAAATCTCTCCCTGCTTTAATATCATTACTATTTTTGTAATTTATTTTCTAGAATTTTTACATTATGAAAACAACTTTGGCTTGTTTGTTTATCTGGTATTAATGTTTGATATGGTATGAAGTAGAAGACTGTTTATTATTTTGTATAGTCAATTAACCTGATGCCATTTATTGAAAAGGCCATCTTTTCCCCCACTATTTGAAGTGGTATTTCTGTTATAATTCATATGACTAAAGATGCGGGCTTGTCCCTTGTCAATGCCCCCTTGTCTTTATTTAGGAATAACTCTGTATTTTTAAATATTATAACATAATGACTTTGTTTATTTTTCAAATACTTATACTTCATATTTTTTCTTGTCTTATGTAATTGCTTGAGATTTGCAGTACAATGTTTAACAGAAGTGCTAGTTGAAGGCATCCTTGTCATTTCTCAGCCACAAAGGAAATTCTTTCAACATTTGACAATTAATATATTGAATTTGACATTGATTATTTTTATATAATCTATTTTAAGGTTAAGCAAGTTTCATTCTATTCCTGTTTTTTTAATTTTTTTAAATATAGATATTAACTATTTTAACATTTCTTTTAATTTCATTGCATTTTTTTATCTTTTATTTTGTTAATGAAATGACATTAATCAATTTTACTTATCGATTCAAACTTAAAAATGGGAAAACACAAGTTGCTTCTGACATGTTTACTTTTTCATGCACCACTGTATTTGATTAGCTAATATTTTCTTTAAGATATTTTATCTTTATCCCAATGAGGAAATTGGTCTATAACTTATTCCCCTATATAAATATTATTTTTTTCTTATTTTCTGGAAGGTTTCTGTATGATTGAAATTTTCTTTTACTTGAATGTTAGTAGAACATACCTCTTAATCTAACTGACCCTACTATTCTCTTTGTGGGAATAGTTGATTTAGTATCTCAATTTATTTTATGGCAAGAGGCATCATTGATATTTAGCTAGTGCACATTACTGTGACTAAAATGGTTTTGATAGCCAGTGTTATTTGTGATTATTTAGTGCCCACATGGCTAATCTTTTAATTTGTTGGTAGCTGTGCTACATCAGTTGTTAAATATATATTTTTAATATTTGCATTGATGATAAGACTATAGCTACAGGGGGTTGATATAATAGCACTTCTTTGGCAATGGAAGATTAAAATTATTGGTCTCTTCAAGGGCCTTTTCATTTTATACATACTTATTTCCATTTACTCCCATCCCCATCTCTCTATAACTGGACATTCTAATGTGCGTATCTACTTGATTTTTTTCATCTTTGTAATAAATTTTAAGTTGTTTTACATATATCTTAATTTACATAAATGTTTTTGTCATACCTCTTGATACTTTTCTTACCATCACCATCGTTCATTTTTTTTAATGTTTATTAATTTTTGAGAGAGAGAGAGAGAGGCAGAGAGAGGGGACAGGCAGAGGATCCAAAGCAGGCTCTGTGCTGAGAGTGCAGAGAACAATGTGAGACTCAAACTCATGAACCATGAGATCATGACCTGAGCTGAAATAGGATGCTAAACTGACTGAGCCACGCAGGCACCCCCACCATTATACTTTTAAGAGTAATTGGTTAACTGATAAACAGTACTCTATGATGTGGATTTATTATATTTTACATCCACTCTTCAAGCAATGAACCACTACCAAAAATAATGCTATAATAAGGAAGTATCTTCCTACACATCCTTGGAAAATTCTTGTGAGACTTTGAGAAATATACTCCGAAGTTGAATTACAGTGTAATAACAAATAGCATCACATATATTTAACTTGATGAAATAATATCAGATTGCTTCACTCAGTGCTTGGACAAGTATATACACCTACAAGGAATGCATAACAATTACTACAGCCCCATATGCCAGGTAACAGGTGGCAGTATTCGACTTTCTAGTCTTTAACATTCTAAAAGATATAAAATAATACCCTTTTGATCTATTTTGCTTTATTGTGCCTGAGGAATACTTTTTTATATCCAAGCTATTACTAGTAAGTTAAATATAACATAACAAATCAATGAATTCTATAATCTGTTTTATTAAGTGAAATTAAAGACAACAAAGACCAAAAAACTACAACCAATACTGTTGTTTTCACCATTAGTTGGAAGGAAATATTTCAAGGATGGTTGTTGCTTCACACAGTGTACAGGTAGCATTTTAGTAATTTTTCATAGAAAAAAATCACCTTTAATAAAGTTTTAGATAAATATAACATTCAACATTGTAACATTAACAAGTTAAGAAGTATTTTTATATACAATGCTACTGTTTTAGCTACAAAATACAGAATTTATACCCAATAAATAAATCAGTGTAAGTAGTTAAAAAGCATACATCTTTGGATGATCTCCAAGTTTTTTAAGTATCTGCAGGAAAACTAAGTTCTTTAGTCTCCAAAAAGTGTGAAAGGACTATACTGAAGGGGAACAAATCTTGCCACCCAAAATATGCCTATTTGGCGTAGGATTATTTTAGGTTGATTTTTTTAAGAAATTGTAAACAGAAAAGAAGCTCTGAAAAAACTAAAAGTTACTTTTTTGTAACTTTTATCGGAGAATGACATAATTCTGACATATAACTCAGAGGATCTCTTATGTTAGAAACTACTTGTCGTCTCACACGTATTTAAGTGCAATCCAATTTTCACAAGATATAATCAGTCATACTAGCCAGAAGATTAAGCACCTTCTTTCCTATTGATTAAATGGTAAAGGAATTTGAAAAAAAAAAAAAATGCCTAGGGGCGCCTGGGTGGCTCAGTCGGTTGAGCGACTGACTTCGGCTCAGGTCATGATCTCACGGTTCGTGGGTTTGAGCCCTGCGTCGGGCTCTGTGCTGACAGCTCAGAGCCTATACCCTGCTTCGGATTCTGTGTCTCCCTCTCTCTCTGCTCCTCCCCCACTCATGCTCTGTCTCTCTCTGTCTCAGAAATAAATAAACATTAAAATTTTTTTAAAAAATCAAATAAATGGCTAAATGCAGTTTCAACTTTTAATTTAATAAAATCATGTTGTACCCTGATAAAAATATTTCTCTTTTAGATATAAGGCCTATGAACCAGTAAAGACCAAATTTAAAGGGATGAAAAAGCAAAAGCTTTGTTAGTGTATAGGTAGAAGTAATGAGAGGAGACACTCATTCCGCTTTTTCATTTTCAGACTTGCGAATCTTTTTCATAAAAAAATAGTAAAATATATTCGTTTCTAATATTAAGCAAATGTCCTGGTTGATGCTACCCAGATTTTCAACATGTTGTCATCTAGATGTCATCATAACTGAGTCTTCCACAGCTTTCCCACCATTTAAAAGGGGAGACTACCTCAGGGTTATGTGGGATAGTAAAGAAAGCGAGGCGCATGGAACTTATCCCATTCATCTCAGATGCAAGCTATTTTGTCATAAGCCCATCAGGTAAGAACAGAGGTGACTAGGGAAAGAGCCTGACTCATGTACACAAAACAGGTTATTTGTCCATCCAAAAAGTAAGATTGTACTTGTGTGTCCATTTACACAGAACACAAATCTTTTCCTACCTTTTGCCTATTTAGAAATGTCCATGTACATACATTCTCCCTAGGTCCCTTTCTCAACTTTTGAATCACTTTTCTTCCAAATATCAGATTATCCAGTTAAACCATTAAATCATCTATGAATTAGTACAAAGCCCTGTACTAACCATAGCAGAGTACTATGTACTCTGACCTTCTGCACACTCAGGTAAAGTGGACTATCCAGTTCACGGCACAACTTTTTGGTCCACTGTCATTTAAGAATAATTCTGAGTTGAACTGTCATGCTTTTTCTGTTCAGCTTTGACTGGAGTCTTGCATTTGTGCAGAACCATTTGTAAATGAGGCCCCATATCACACCTGCTCCATCACCTGGACATAGGGAACTTCCTTCAGGGTTATAGGTGTGGGTAGAGAGAAAGGAGACAATTTAACAAGTAGAAGCCATGGGAATATGAGCCACATGCTCATGTAATATCCTTGTGCTTTTTAGGAACCGCTAGAGCCCAATTTATAATCAACACTTTAGTGTGTTAATAAGATTTTGCTGCGCATGCCCAAACTTAATGCTCAGTAGGTCATATCATCCTCAATTTATAAGCAGTATGTTGGGTTCAGCAGTAACTTGGACATTTGTGTTCTCCATTCTTACTCTGTGGGTCTTGCTGGAGGTGTATTAATTTTGTTGATGACTTGAAAGAACCAACTCTTGGTTTCGTTATCTTGTTTTCCTGTTTTCATTAATTTCTGTTCTTTTTTTTATTTTCTTCCTTCTGGTTGATTTGAGTTTATTTTGTCCTCCTTTTATGGTTACCCTTAGGTAGAAACTTAGATAATTGATTTAAGACCTTACTTTTTCTAATGTAATCATTTAGCACTATAAATTTCCTTCTCAGCATCGTTTTGGCTATGTTCCACACATTTTGATGTGTTAAATATTCATTTTTACTTGTATCGATGTATTTTTAAAAATTTCTTTGAGACTTCCTCTTTGACCCATGGGTTGTTTAAAAGTGTGTTTTTTAATACAATTATTTGAGGGTGTTCTAGGATTTTACTATGGTCAGAAAATTTACTCTATATTATTTCAATTCTTTTAAATTCGTTGAGGTTTTTCCTAAGACCCAGAATATAGTCTGTTTTGGTAAATGTTGCAAAGATATTTGAAAAAAAATGTGTATTCTACTGTTTGCATGGAGTGTTCTATAATTGTCAATTAGATTATCTTGTTGGATGGTGTTGTTCATTTCTTCCATTTATGTGCTAATTTCCTGTCTAGTTATTCTATCAAATGCTGGGAACAGGATATTAAATTCTTTTGTTGTGATCGTAGATATGACTATTTGACTTTAATTTCTATCAATTTATATTTCATATAATTTGTTTCATGAATTCTGTTGTTTAATGCATACATATTATAGGATCATTAAATCTTCTTGGTGAATGTATACTTTCATCATTGAGTAATGGCCTTTATCTCTCATAATTTTACTTTGATGTCTACTTTATGTGCTATTCAGATAGCTACTACTGCTGTTTAAAATTATAGTTAGCACTATTTCTTTTGCCCTTTTCCTTTATACCTACCTATGTTGTTGAATATGAACTATGTTTATTATAGATAGCATAAAAGTGGGTCATGTTTTTCAATTTATGCTTGTCAATCTTTGTCTTTTAGTGTGTCTTAGTCAGTTCAGGCTACTATAATAAAATACCAGAGATGACATAGCGTATTTGGTTCTCACAGTTCTGGAGGCTGGAAGTATGAGATCAGGGGTCAAGGTCAAATTCTGCTGAGGGTTTTCTGGGTTGTAGAATGCCACATTTTCCTTGTATCCTGGTAGGGTAGAGAGCAGAACAGAGCAAACAAGCAATCTCATGTCTCTCACAAAGGTACTAATTTCATTCATGAGGGCTCTGCCCATGTGGCCTTATCTAGGCTTAATTACTTCCCAAAGGCCCCATCAAATACCATCACACTGGGGGGTAGGATTTCAGTTTTGGATGGATACAAACATTCAGTCCATTGCCCTAGGTATTATAATTTACATATGCAACTTAATAAAAACTTCTAATATTGATATCTTACTACTTTGAGTGAAGTACTGAAATTTTGCTTTCCTTTGGGTTTCTTTTTCTCACCACTTTTAAAATATAATTGTCTCAAGAATGTTCTCTGTATATATTGAACACATAGGACGATATCTTTTGCCTGAATCATCAAATACGATTTAAGAAGAACATGAGAAATAAGGATAGTGTAATATAGTACTCCTATTTGAAAATATTGTGTTCTATCCTTCTAAAGTTACAAGTTTCTTCTGTTATTACTTTCTTTCTGTTTAGAAAGTATTCTTTAGACATTTTTATTCTAAATTTTTTTAATGTTTATTCATTTTTGAGAGACAGAGAGAGACAGAGCACGAGTCAGGGAGGGGCACACAGAGAGAAAGGGAGACACAGGATTCGAAGCAGGCTCCAGGCTCTGAGCTGTCAGCACAGAGCCCGACACAGGGTTTGAACTCACAAACCATGAGATCATGACCTGAGGTGAAGACCCACCCACTGACTGAGCAACCCAGGCACACCTACACATTTTTGTTCTAGAGAATAGTTTAGTTTCCATTTGTCTGAAAATGCATTTATTTCCCTTTAATTATTGAAGGGATTCTTTGCTACATACAGATTTCATGCTTGATAGATCTTTTCCCTCAACACTTGAAAAATGTGGTGCCACTTCCTGCTGGCCTCTACTGTTTCAAATGAGAAGTCCATTCCCCTTCAAATCAATGTTCTCCTCTAGGGAATGTGTTCTGTGGTTGCTTATAAATATATTTTTCCTTATCTTTAGTTTTTAGAAGTTTAATTTTGATGAGTTGGCTTGGATTTCTTTGGTTGTGTCATATTTAGAGTTTGCTCAGCTGTTTTGATATGTAGGTATATATCTTCCGCCAAATTTGTGAAGGTTTCAGCCATTTCTTTTAATATTTTTTTTTGCCACATATTATTTCTTCTTTACATGGGGATATGGGTTTTAAATTGGGATATGAGTTTTAAATCTTTTATTATTGTTTTATTATATATTATATTGTTTTATTATTCTTACAAAAGCCCCAAGACTGCTTATCATTTTTAAAGTCTATTTTTTCTGTATTATTCTTTCTGAGTGAATTCTATTGATCTGTTCTAAAGTTCAGTGATTTTATTTTCTGTAATGTCCACTCTATTATGGTGCTCATATAACAAGTCTTCCTTCCTTCCTTCCTTCCTTCCTTCCTTCCTTTTCTTTCTTTCTTTCTTTCTTTCTTTCTTTCTTTCTTTCTTCCTTTTCATTCTTTCTTTCCTTCCTTTCTTACTTTTCTCTCTTTCTTTCTGTTTTGTATTTTTCAATTCCATAATTTCTATTTGTTTCTTTTCTTTATGACTTTTATTTCCTTGCTGTGAGTTTATATTTTCTCATTTGCTTCAAGACAATTCACAATTATTATTGAAACAATACTATGGTGATTTCTTTAAAATCTTTGTTAGATAGTTCTAACAACTGACTCTTCTGGTATGAGCATGAGTTAAGTTTAGATTTTCCTTCAAGTTTCAATCTTCCTGGTGCTTGGTATGACAAGTAAAATTTTATTGTGCCTGGATATATTGGATATTGCTAGGAGACTCTTGATGCTAGTAAATCTGTTTTAAAAGGGTCTGGTTTTGGTTTAGCACATAGCTTTTAGGAAAGACTAGGGCAGTTCAAAAGAAATCAGGCACCTGTTAAGTACAGGTACCTGTGAAAACCATTGGTGTAAATAGATCTCCTAATGCAAATGAAGTTATAATGTGATACATCACACAAGAAAAGGCTTAATGCAACCTCTGTCTAAGAGTATTTCCCTTCCTGTGATATGCTCACCTTGGATCAGGTACGTGATTACACTTTTGGTGTCTTTTTCACCCGGCAAGCTTTTGTTTTGCCTATAATTTTGCATAAAAATAAATATTCAAGTAGGATCTTAAATATTAAGTATACTATAAAATGCACAATGTGATTTTTTAGCCAAAATATTTAGAGTAAAAATTTAGCTCTGTCTATGAGGATTACCAATGTAATATTAGTTTTAGAGAAGATGTAAAATAAAAACCTATGCATTCCCAGTCTAATATGGGAAATTACTATTTATTATAGCACAATTTTTCATAGCAAAAGACCATAAATAACACAATGACAATTAACTGGAAATTCAATGAATAAACTAAATAATATCTATATAGTGGAGTTCTATGCAGCTGAAATTAAAAAGGATGAATTTACTTATAACTATCATTTATTAGTTCTCCATAATATATTGCCAAGTATAAGGGGGTGTGAATAAATGTGTGTGTGTGTTTACTTAAATGATAAAAATGGCAGAATAAATTGTGACATCCTAAAAACTATCTACAGGTGGAATAAAGCAGAGATATGTGTGTAAAAAATATGTATAATTTTATTATATTTTGGAAATATAAGAATGTTTTATAGGTATAAAAACAAAATTAAAATTAAAACTGAAAGAAAAATAAAAGAAAAAATGTATCAAAGTGGTAGCACAGAGAAAAGTGTCCTATATGACTTAAAATATAATAATTTGATTAGATATTCCAAGTGGAATTTACTTGCAGGACAAAAAAAAATGCAAGATATTTTTATCTCTTCTCAATAATTATAGTTGATCTTAGTATCTATATTTTCATTCTTAGAATAAAGAGATTGAGTGTGCATTATGGGAAAGAAAATAAGTAATTATACTTGTCTCATTAAGAACTAGGATTTATGAATGGGACAAAGGCTGCAGAGATATAAGATTGATGAGTTAGGTAAAATCTCTGTCATCTTTAATTTGTACTGAGTGCAGAAGTATGAACTCCTAATTTATTTTCTCTTAAAAAAAAAAAGAAGGGAAAATATTTTCTAGTTGTAGCCATGAATAAAAGTGTCTAGAAATGACTGACCTAGTAACAATGAGCCGTGATTGGACACAAAATACACAAGACATTCTCAAAATACCTAATCATCACAGAAAGCAAAGAAAATTAAAAGCTATCAGGGTAAACTAGGCCATGTTAGAGAACCTGAAACCAACTTGAATAATCTTCTTTCATATGCCAAAGATGGAACAATATGAACATCAATATGAATCATAACATCAATATGAATCAACAGGTTAGAACACGTCAGATGTGTTTACATACAATATATTTTAGATGTGTTTTTAAACATTATTTTTTAAATTTTTTCAAGTTTTATTTATTTATTTTGAGAGAGACAGAGACAGCGTGAGTGAAGAAGGGGCAGGGAGAGAGGGAGAGAGAATCCCGAGCAGGCTACACGCTGCCCAATGCAGGGTCGAACTCACGAAACCATAAGGTCATGACCTGAGCCGAAATCAAGAGTCGGATGTTTGATTGAGCCACCCAGCCACCCTTTTTTAGATATTATTTTAAAGATAGTTCAACAATATCTCTACATGCTTTTCTTTCTCCATGCTTTTCTTACAAGTGAACTTTCTTTAGGAAGTGGAGTCCAAATACCCTTCTGTTGAAACTAGGTGAACCTTTCTGGCTACCTCTACCCACTGAATAGGGCCAAACTGAAGCTGTGTAACTTCCAAGATTGTCTTCAGAATGCCAGGCACACCTCCTCTTTTTCTCTTTGAACACTTTCTCTAGAGGTAATCAGTCGTCATGCAAGCATTTTGACTGTTATCAAAGACTGAATGGCTCATAGACAACAGAAATTTACTTCTCACAAATCTGAAAGCTAGAGATCAAGGCATCAATAGATTCAGTCTGTGAATGACAGACCTGCTTCCTGGTTCATAGATAATTGTCTTTTTTGCTGTGTCTGCACCTGATGGAAGTAATGGGTGAACTCTCTGAGGTCTCCTTTATAAGGGCACGAAATCCTATTCATGAAGGCTCTGCCCTCATCAACTAATCATTTTCTAAAGACCCCAACTCTAAATACCATCACATTGGAAATTAAGTTTCAACATATAAATTTCAGAGGGACACAAACATTCCGTCTCTAGCACCTGACTTCAGGCTGACATATTGTTAGAAAATTCAAATTAGTCCATATAGAAATATCACATGGAGAAGCCTAATTCTTCACGCACAGAGGCAGGTGACAGGCCAATCTCCAACTATTTAGTTTTCTAACTACAGATCTCAAATACTAGAATTGCTCAGCTGACTCTTCCTTAATTCATGATTCATGGAAAGATGAGGGGTAAACAAATGATTGCCACAGTTTAAAGCCACCACAATTTTTTTTTTTACCACAACATTAGATACCTGGAACAGTCACATTAGGATGTTGGGGAAACAACATTTAAAAAGGAAAAACAAAATAAAACAAACCAAAAAAAAACGTAAAAGAAAACAGGAACATAAAGGGAAAGAACCAAACATACATCCTGTATTTTCGGTACAGACTATATCTAACTGTCACCAAATAGTTAACAATGGGAGTTTCAGGTCAGAAAAATATTCTGCTAACAATCAATGAAGAAATAATTGAATTTTATAGCACAATTTTCAAACCTCTAGTGTGTTGATTATAGGCAATGACTATCAATTGCTGATAACCAGATAACTAGATATTATGTGCCTACTGATGGGAGAATGCAACAGGACTTATAAGCAATTCTTATCAAAAGTAAAAACAAAACAAAACAAAACTTCAACCTGATAAATCCTCCAGATATACTTGCAATTTGCAGAGATAATAGGAGACATAGAACTGTGTTCACTGGACTCTGCAGGACAAAACCAACCCTGTTCTTTACTAAGTAACAAAGAAACAGAGAGATAGAAGATAACTTACAGATAAAAAGACATGGAAGGGGGATATCAACCACTTTGAACATATGGACATTATTTGGATATCTGATTCAAACATAAAAGCAAAAATAAAAATGTTTAAGTTAATGAAACTTTCACAGTGAATGTGTATTCAATAATAGATTGAGATTGTAATTCATGTGTGTTATATTGATATTGTATTCTATTTTACAAAGAATTTTTATCTTTTACAGCTGTATGCTAAAATATGTACCTGGATTTGCTCCAAAGTTTCTTGAAGGAGTTGTGAAAAGGAGAATAATTAAAATGAAATTAGCCATAAATTTATAATTGTTAAAGGTAAGTGACAGTACATGACAGTGTTTTACCATATTCATCTTGCCACTCTTATATATGCTTGAAAGTTTTCTTAATCAAAAAATGATGATGGGAAATCCTCTGAAATGTGCCTTGATATCATAGAAAATATTAACTTTCATTGGTACAAAAAAAAAATATATATATACATATAATATATTCAGTGTTGTGAAAATATATATACATATATATACATATATATGTGTATATCTATATATACATACACATATATATGTATATATATTCAGTGTTGTGAAGGTTTGATGATACTATAAAAGAAATTTGGTCTTACTTGGCTCTATTTCTCCTTTTCATTAGAGATAAAAAATAAGGGCAAATAAACAAGAAACTTTCCATGAAAAAATAGTTTTGACCTAGTGCTAATTGGAAGGGGAGTTCATCTGTTTCTGGAAGGTTATTGTTATAATAAGTGTCTCCTGTGTTTTCCTCATCAAGGATTCAGAGTCCAGAGGGAATCAATATCTCAAATTCAGAACATGAACCTTTCTTAAAGAAGAAAATAATTTCATATATATATAATTCATACATGCATAATTTCATATATATAATTCTATGTACAGAAACTTTGCCTTTATATTTTCCTAGTTTTATCTGTTTATTTCTTTCTTCTTTTATTAATCGGTCCGTTCAGTGCTATTTTGATCCAAGCAGACAGATGGCATATAGGAACCATCATTTTCAATCCAATCTAGGCATAGTCTTTGTAATTTAAGTATAATTACCTGTCAGCTTCTATATAATTCTCCTTTTTGTTTGTGACAATAAATCAGTTCAACAAAAAATCATGATTA